>NC_133177.1:55475000-55562500 GCF_049306965.1 Danio rerio | reverse complement strand
AGTGTGTGTGTGTGTGGTCATGTGATGAGTATTTCAGTCGTTTTGGTGTGGACGGAGAGCTGTTCAGAAACGCTGGGTGAAACGCTAGTGTGGACGCGGATCGTTTTCAAAACTAAACCAGTTAAACTCTGCTGCTATTTTGGGATTTCCGCCTGGATTTTGCCTACCCAAATTTAAAAGCTTCCCAAATATACATTTACCCAAATGTAAATGCAAAAATTTGGTATCATTTTAAAGAAAACCCTTTGAATTTTCGTAAAACACTATTGAAAGTGTTTAAAATATCTGTATATGTTGTCTGTGTTATAATAAACACCTAAAAAAGAGGCGCTTTTTGTATTTTTTTTATGAACTCAAATTTGAAAGTATACCCTTTAGGCTCTGTGTGGTCTAGCGTGCTGTAATTAATTTTGGTGGTTCCTGCACATGTCTGTAATCATAAGAAAAAAGATAAATGTCTCTACCATAATCTATGCAAAAGTTATTGTATTCCAACTGATGAGAGGTGCTATACAAGCCACAGGGATCGATCATTGTTTACATATTTCACTATTCTTTTGTTTGATCAAACATAATTCACTGTGTTTGGACCATATCAGACATATAAAAGGATTACTTATGCACATCACCTCAAAAACAGAGGAGAAATGGCCCTGAAGCACACAGCATAAGGTAAGAGATGACAGCTGTCTGTGCTATCTGGGGCTGCTTATTGATCATGAATGTATTGTTTTCATTTCTGCGCCATGGAAACACCACAATTCATTCGACAACTGTTTAACATGTGAATATAAGTCAGTAAAAAGAATGCTACAGCCGTATGAGCACCGGCAAGAGCTTTCATTTGAGCTATAACTTGTACACGTGTCATATGAAAAATATGAAAATGAACCAATGTAAAATACCTAGCTCTGGTATCCAAAATACTGTGTGTTTAAGTGTAAATAACTTTTGTACAGTAGAATAAAAACCAAAGTGATGCATATGTGCATAAAATATAGATTCTACAATTTCAAACGAAACCACTTACGGGGGTCTAGTGCAATGCTAGCCCATTAAATCTTAAAGTGAAAGTCAATAACGTCATGGACCCGGTCCCGAGTCCGCAGAGTTTAAGTGGTTAAAACTAAAACGCACTAGTGTAAACGGGGCCTAAACCTCCTCCCACTGTATCAAGGTTGGAAGATTTGATGTTTTTTCTATATATTGAAAAAAAATTAAGTTTACATTATGAGGTTCCACTGAAAAATGTTATAAAAACTGGGATCCTCTAATTAATTTTGTCAGGAATACAACACACATCTTCACTGATTTATAAGTGCTTTTTTTCTTTTCTCTTTTAAGAAAGATCTCTGCTTTTTGTCTTATTGTGTGCATGTGTTATTTATATTTTATGTAGATTTATTTAGTTGCTTTGACAATTTTAGGTGCTAATGTTGTTGTCTGTGTTTTTTTTTTAATTCTCCTCCTTGGGGGTGGGATGGGGGACTGAGGGTTTTTGAATGTTGTTGTTTACCCTTGGTTTCTGTTAACAAAATGTGTAAATTATTAATATTGTTTTTTTTTTTTTTTGTTTTTGTTTTTTTGTAGACTGCACAAAAACGAATAAAAAAGAAAAGAAAAAGTACAACAATATTGATATGAAACACCTCCAAAAACCACACTAATATATTCTGGCTGCTTTTATTAGGGCCTACTCACACTATGCTATCCGTACCGTGCCCAGGCCCGTTTCACGGATTGTTAGAGAAGTGTGAGTGCGCTGTCGGGCTCAGGCACAGCTCGGTTCACTTGGGCTTTGGCGCGTTATGCTTGTGTGTGAGTGCAAAACGCGCCAAATCCCGAAACTGAAAGTGGGACGTGACTTTTAAGGGGCTGTTTCATATGGATTTAATAATCAATTCTTACTGTTCAGTGAACGCAAACTGCCGTAGTTTATTAAAGATGCAAACCCCTCACTGCACGACAGCTGCACCTTCAGCAAATCTTCTAATTCCTGCAGCATGAGGACTTTGTGATTGTTTATGAGCGTCAAAAGTGGCTGATCTGTTCGGCGAAAATATTTGACTGCGTGTCACCGCATCCCTAAGGACTAAAGCGATATAACTGAAGAAATGTCCACTGTGCTGAGCGAGAGCGCTTACTATACAGCGCAGCATCGATGACTTAAGCGTGCCCAGGCCTGATTGTAATGTGAGTGCGGGCCTTCGGGCGAGACGGGAGGGGGGGACAAGCGTGCTTTGGCCCGGTTCGAGGCAACTGTAGATAGTGTGAGTACGCCCTTAGTGTGTAATGTGACTTACTTGTTAATCTGAAGTCTGTAGCTGCTGCTGTTGTTCGGGTGGAGATTAGTTGTTTCCCAGTAACAGGTAATGTTGGTGTACTGTATAATCACACACTTCGTGATTGACAGCGCTGATGATGGCAAAGCTGACGTAACTGGGAAAAGAAAGTGAATTAAAATGCTGATTAAACTGAATTAAATAATACTTGCCCTGACATAACATTATTTACTAAATATACCCGATATCTTAGCACATAATGAACAGCTTAAATACAGTTTTGATTCATTTGAGTAACTGGACTTCTTCACAGTGACAACTAGACACTACGTGCAATATTATTGGCAGTACACACAGCATACACACATCTGTCTACTTTAAACACAAAGATCAGATTTCAAATAAAGGGCAAGAACTAATCCAGTGCTGGGAATCATGAGGAAAATCCCAGCAGGACACAATGAATGATGTCAACCTTTCTTCAAGTTTACCGTTTTCCAGTAATGCTTCTTTTACATGACTGTCAGAAAAAGAGGGAGACTTTAAGTTAATATTTTCAAGACAAGATATCAACACAGGCTCGTTCTATAAACGTAGCTTTATATACATTTCTGGAGATTGCGGATTATGTAGCCAGAGCTACTTATGGCTGCAGTATGACGCCGTTCCTTTTCTTGTTTATCAGCTGATTGCTTACATGGACGGCTTTCCCATTGCTACCAGTTTGTGCAGCTAGCTCACCATGTACGATGGTGGACTTTACACACAGCAAGGAGTTGACTGTGACGATGGGGTTCGAGTCTGGCGGAGAAAAGTTCCAAAACGCAGATAAGACAAAAAACAGAAGTCAAAAAAATAACATAAACAAGTAAAGAACAGGGTAAGAATTTGGTAAAATCTGAAAACATGGTAAAAATCAGGTGAGGGCTTTTTAAAACACTACCGGATGGGTTTAGGGAAGTGGGTGGGCGGGTCTATCAGTGCTTTTGAAAACACAATTGGTTGGGTTTAGGGAAGGAGTGTGGATCAGTTGATCGGTCAGTTGGTCGGACATTCAGTCAGTCGTCAGCAGCCTCTGGTGGATTTATGTGAGAACATCAGGCACTAATGGCAGTCGTGAGGCAAATTTGAGATCTGAAAAAGCTTACACAGCGGCCTCTGGTGGCTTCAAGAAAACAAAAGCTGCAACAACAAAAAAACAATGCTCCTGGGATGTATTTGGCACTCTTTAGAAATGTACATAAAGGCACATTTCCAAAGTGAGCCTCGGTTTCAAAATGTCCCTAAATACAAACTCAAATTTTAAACTCAAATTTTGTTGCAATCCAGGCTCATTACTGATTCATACTCTGTGTACATTTCTGGAGATTGCGAAATACATCTCAGGAGTTACGTGTTTTTGCAGTTCAAGGCAGCTGTGCTCACTTTTTCCGATCTCAAATTTCTCTCGCTTAACTCCACCAGAGGCCTTTGACGACTGACTGACCGACTAATGCTCCCACCAACCCCTAATCCCAACCGACAGTGTTTTCAAAAGCAATCCAGAAAAATAAAAGCCCTCACGGCAGCCTGATTTTTACTACGTTTTTAGATCTTACCATGTTTTAACCCTGCTATTTTCTTGTATATTTATAGAATTTTTTTTGCTTCTGTTTTTGTTTTACCTGCTCTCTAGAACTTTTCTTCACCGGACTCGAACCTCGTAATTGCGGTCAACTCCACTCTGTGTCTCAAGTCCGTCTACGTACATGGTGAGCCACTGGGCAAACTGGTAACAATGGAAATACCATCTACATGGAGGTGGTAGGCAGTCAGCTGGTAGCATGAAAAGACGGTGGCATCATACCACCCAGTTCACCTTATTCTTCACTTATGAGCGGGCGCAGTCATTTGATATGGCTTGACACTTCCGGTCTCATTCCCTTCCATTCATTTTTAGACATTAAAAACTGCTCGTTTCCCTGTTTGATGTTACAAACTGATATTTCCTTATTATATTATTCCACTTGGCCTGTATAGTCATGCCAACATTTGTTTGTAGAGCAAGTAGTTTGACCGTTTTCTGGCGTTTATTATTCCTAGTCATTTCTCCCATAGGCGACTGAATCGGAAGTTCTAAAACGATCGCAAAAAACAAGGTCAATGCAGTTCGTTTTAAAGATGAAATGCAGCCATATGTAGCTCTGGCTACATAAGTTGTGCTCTTCAGAAATGTATACGGGCAGGGTCTAATTTGTAGCACCTAATTTTACAGATCCCCCTCCTCAACCGCCCTCCTTCTCCGTCAGCTGTAAACTTTCTTCCGGGACATCCCGCCTCGCTCACTTTGGTCCGCGACCGCCCTAACCACAATATATATATATATTATATTATATTATATAATTGTGAGTTATGAAGTCAGAATTCAGAGATATATACTCGCAATTTCGAGTTATAAAATCAGAACTCAGTTTCTGCAAGTTTCACACAGCGGATGAAAATTTTCCGACTTATAAAATATAAAATTCTGAGATATAAAGTCGAAATTCCGAGTTATTTTCTGAGATATAGCCTATATAGACGACAACATTTTCCACTGAAGGATAGAAAAAGCATGAGGAGACAAATCTTGGGGTAATAAATGATTCATTCTAAAATTGAATCAAGAGTACAAACTTCGCCACCTCCAACCTGTCAATTATATTTACACAGGGTTTCTGCAGGTTTCACCAAATTAAATTTTAAAAACATTTTTAAGACCATTATGAATCAGAATTTGGACAGGGCTAAATGCAAAGCATTTTTTTTAGAATATCCAAGTTTTCAATTGCCCTATCGCAAAATGACTAAAATTAAATAAATTTAATAATGCAACAAATATTTTCTTTGAACATTTTTATTACTTTTCAAATATATCTATTTACAAATCCTATAACCCTGACTAAAGATAGAACAAGACATAGCTGTCAATTACTTCAGTCTACAATAATAATATAATAAAAAATACAGTGCTCAGCATATATGAGTACACCCCTCACAAATCTCTTCTTTAAATTCATATATTTTAATAAGAAGCTAGACAATATTATATTTGTGCATATACATTAGATTAGTCAGTCCTGAAGCCAAACCTGGAGCTCATCTAACAAAATAACTTATGATAACAGTCCCAAAACTAGTACACCCACATGTATATGTTAGAGAAAAATATTAAATACAAATTTAAAAAAAAAAAAAGAAGACAAATCAAGAGATGCATAAATAATGAAAAATTTAGTTGAAATTTTGAAGTTTGTAATTTTTTTGTTTGCAATATTTTGCTTAAATTTAACTGTATTGTCCAAAATGAGTGAATTTACTTTCAGTAATTTAAAACAACGAATACATTTTTTAACAATCTTTTTTTAAAGTTTCTTTTTGTGCAAATGCACCTTTTCCATTTACAATAAAGAATAAAAAAATACTTGAATATAAATCAAAAGATCTGTTTTCTGCTAAGCCAGGGGTGTCAAACTCAATTCCTGGAGGGCCAAAGCCCTGCACAGTTTAGTTCCAACCCTGCTCCAACACACTTACCTGTAGGTTTCAAACAAGCCTGAAGGACTTAATTAGTTTGATCAGGTGTGTTTATTTAGGGTTGGAACTAAACTGTGCAGAGCTGCGGCCCTTTTGGAACTGAGTTTGACACCTGTGTGCTAAGCATTTCACACCACCTTTCACAAAAATGTTACAGAAATACATTCTCCCATTAACAATATAAAACATTTATCTCAGATTTTCACACAATACCTTTGTAATCACTTAAAAGTATATTTAATTTACTTCATTTTAAAATAGAAATAGAATTATACACTCTATGAAATAAAGGTACATGAGCTGTCACTGGGGTGGTACCTTTTTAAAAGGTACAAATTTGTACCTAAAAGGTCCATATTAATACCTCAAGGGTACATATTAGTACCTAAAAAGTACAAAAGTGTAAAAACTAATATATACTTTTGAGGTACCAATATGTACCATACCTATCAACCCTCCCGTTTTTCCTGGGATTCTCTCGTATTTTACAGTTCTATCTCACTATGATACTGTAACGATATTTTCCCATAATTCTCCCGTATTTTCAGTCTTTCTCTGAAGGGTGGCAAATAAACATTAAAGAGTCAAGCCTCTCTATACGCAGCCCATACCGCCAAACCACCAGAGGCCACCCCTTGCTCTTAAGTGTAAGTCTGTTCTTTGCTTTCGCTTTGTTTAGGCACGAAAACACATTGAAATAAACATAAAAACAGCGCGATTCCCTTCCTTTTTATTACAAGTGTTGTCTCCCGTTTATATGCAATCCTCAAAACAGTCATATAGCGGTGCGTGACTGTCAGCTGACGCGCTCCATATTGATAAACAGACGCTGTTTCCCAAACGGATTCGTAATCGGGATTTGAAGCGGAGCAAAAATCTGGGTCTTAGGTGCGTGTTTAAACAGACATATACACATAATTAAAACGATTAATATCTAAAGATGTTGATCTTGCTGAGTTTTGTTTTCAAACACAAGTAATTTCGTCCTAAATGAGCATAAACAGTTAGAAAAAAAGTCGAATGCTTACATTTCAATGTTAGATGTGTGCATTTTTAAAGTGATACCTGTTATTTAATGTAATCAAACGAAAAATATCTAAATAAGTCACTCATTCGTTGCTCTTTAATCAGAATTTGTTTGTTATACAGTGAAGAAACGGAGATAATGAGATTTGATTTTATTTCATTATAATAGCTATTAATTTTAATAAGCTGAACTGTTTGCTAATGTATTTGCTGCTGATGTATACTATTTATTTTTGCTTTTGTAAATAATAATAATAATAAAACATATTACTGACCATTTAACTATTTATTTACAGTGAAACAGCTCCAAATGAACATATTTAGTCATTTGTTTTTTTTTTTTTTAAAGGGGGTGGGGGGAATCCATTATGGTGGGCATATCCCTTATTTTCACATACCAATGTTGACAGGTATGATAAATACCCTATAAGTACAAACGTGAACCTTTTGAAAAGGTACCAGTGACAGCGCGGCTACCTTTATTTCTGAGAGTGTGCAAAAGTATTGTAACATGACTTGCAAACTTTTTGATTACTTTTACAATACTAAAATGTCAGCATGAGCACTTTGCATATGCAGGACTTTTGCCAGCTCACATGTGTAGTGGAAAGCAGACGCCAAAAGGTGCAGATATCAATAATGAAACTGTATTTATCACTAACACAGTTTACTCTGAAATCTTGGTAAACAGTGGTAAAGGTACTTTGGAAAAACTAATTAAAATCTTGAATTGGGTGGCGCATGACCCAGATTTCAAACCTGGAACTATGGATAACAGATTTAAACAATGGGTATATTTAGGAATCTCTTCATTTTGCACAATTATAAAAGATGAAAAAATAGAATGCTTCCAAACTTTGAAAGATAAGTTTGGTCTTCTAAACCAATTTAGATATTTACAGTTGCAGGACTATTATTTAAAGAAATACAGGATAAGGACTGGAACAACCAGCTTGTTCAGATTTTTGTGCAGACATACAAGAAAAGTATCACTAAAACAATTTCTAAATTATACATTCATTTATTTTCTTGTCGGCTTAGTCCCTTTATTAATTTGGGGTCGCCACAGAGGAATGAACCGCCAACTTATCCAGCAAGTTTTTACGCAGCGGATGCCCTTCCAGCCGCAACCCATCTCTGGGAAACATCCACACACATTCACACACACACACTACGGACAATTTAGCCTACCCAATTCACCTGTACCACATGTCTTTTACTGTGGGAGAAACCGGAGCACCCGGAGGAAACCCACGCGAACACAGGGAGAACATGCAAACTCTACACATAAATGCCAACTGAGCCGAGGCTTGAACCAGCGACCTTCTTGCTGTGAGGCGACAGCACTACCTACTGCGCCACTGCTTTGCCCATTTCTAAATTATATAGAGCAATAAGTAATTCTAGAGGACTCTCAACAGACTATATAAGATTACAATGGGAAAATGAAGTAGGCATTATTCTGAATCAAGACCAAAGGGTTAAAATATATGCTGTCCCACACACCTCAACAAGCTCAAGAATGTGGCGTGAGTTGTTGGTTTAAGTTGTTGGAAAAACTTAATTCGATTTTTTATTACACCAAAAATTAAATCATTACAATCGGGGACTACTCATCCTTGTTGGAGGAACTGTGGCGTAAAAGAGGCACATCATGCGCATATATTCTGGCAGTGCTCAAGAATTAATAGTTTTTGGGAAATGGTGCACTCCGCCATCCATGATATTTTTGATCTTCATATTCTTAGATCATTTAAAGTACTTTATCTGGGAGATCCTCCTATTAATCTTAAAAAGGAAGATAGATATCTATTTAAGATATTTTTGGCAACAAGTAAAAAAGCTTAAACCTGAAAATGGTATAAAGAAGAGCCACCAACTAAAGACGAATGGTTCAAAATTATAGCAGAAGTTAAGGA
Source organism: Danio rerio (assembly GCF_049306965.1). NCBI lineage: Eukaryota > Metazoa > Chordata > Actinopteri > Cypriniformes > Danionidae > Danio > Danio rerio. The sequence continues at coordinate 55,553,718 of NC_133177.1, read as the reverse complement.
AATAGAAAAAATGACACATGCACTTTAATTATAATTAGAGACCTTTGAAAAGAAGTGGAGTAAATGGCTGGCTTTCTCCTCAACGACAATATAATTATTTATAATTGAACAATAACATGATTCTAGAGGTTATGTATCATTGTGAAAATATGTTTGGCAACTTTTTACTATATTTTATTTTATACATATTTATTTATTTTGATGAGGTTAATTTAATATGTTTATGCATGTATGTATATGGATATACATGTTTGGAATGGATGTATTTGCTATACAAGTATGTATACATATTTATGTATTATTTTTTTATTTGCTTGTTTTGTTCCCACAGGTTATATATATTCCTAAAAAATCAATAAAAACTAAGTTAAAAAAAGAAACTGTATTTATCATGCTTAACAAATGCTTTCTGAAATGCCTTAAATGTTTACTTTACAGTACCTACTGTAGAGTTTTGTTTTACAAGTTGTTTCATATTAAAGGACTTAATAATTAATGTTTGAGTTTTAAACACATGCTTTTAATATGGAATTTATTCATTAAACAACTTTGCCTTTCCAGTCATATTTATTTTCATAGATATTTTAATAAGGGAGATGTCCAACACTTATATATCTTCATTTCAGCTGCACCATTAAAGGCACAGAACAGTATTATAAGAGATCTTTTCTGTACCATATAAGGTACAACATTTAAAAAGATACAAAACTTTTTCTTAAGGAACATTATTTGTACCACTGTGTAACTTTTTTCTGTAAGTGCACAAACTTTGCCAGCTCCAACCGGTCAATTACATTTACACGAACACAAGCATAACAAGAGTAACGCATTCAGCCTTACCTGTGTACAAGAACAGGTCCGCAAAACACATCCAGAGAAGGAGTGCAGCTCGAGAGCTCATTTCTGACTTCTGTCAGCAACTGTTAAAAAAAAGCAAAGCGAGATTTCAGCACAAAATCAGGATTCACAAATAGTCACGTGTTACTCGGGGCAAAACTCTTGCGCAACGCGAAACATTCAAATAACTTCCTACGCAAATACGCTTTGGCCAAAAACAGGTTATTTGTGGGGTAATGTAGCCCAGATAGAACAGCTAAGCAAAACATTATTTAATAATACTTTAGATATGCAAATTAAATGCACTGTCTACATTTAATAAATAAATAAATAATGAAAGCACAAAGCCGCATCTGTTACTCAACACACTTGCCTACAGGTAAAAAGACAGGTATGTGGGGAAAAACACACGGACAAGTCTACATTTCTCATATCAAAACACAGTTATATTTGTCAGACACACTAAGAGTCAATCTTGATGGATTGCTCAAAGCGAAAGAGTGAATAAGCGTGAAAGCGCTTTACCTGCTGAATAGAGTTGAAGATGAAGCCGATGTCTGTTCGACAGAGTTTTAAGATCCCTGTGATGTCATGATGACGACACGAGATGTGATGAAGAAGATGATGTGATCTGTCTTTGTGTCTGGCGCAGGTCAGACGCGCGCATCTCGCAGACTCGGTGTTTATTATGTGCAGATGATTAAACGTCATCATCGGTACAGCAGGATAACCAATCAAAACGCTACAATTACACAAGGCAGGTGTTTATTGATAATGAAAGAGTTATTCCAAGAGGGAAATTTTATTGGACTTCTATGGGAGGATAAGTGGAGAAAAGCATGCTCCACACGCTTGCATATAAACAAAAGTAAGATAAATTCATTTAAAGAGTTTACACAAAATATTACCTGTTGACTTCCTATAAAAATGTTAGGATTTTTATAAAGAATGTTCCTGCCACTTACACTCACCGGCCACTTTATTAGGTACACCTTAGTACTGGGTTGGACCAACTTTTGCCTTCAGAACTGCCTTGATCCGTTTTGGCATAGATTCAACAAGGTACTGGAAATAATCCTCAGAGATTTTGCTCCATATTGACTTGATAGCAACACGCAGTTGCTGCAGATTTGTTGGCTGCAAATCCATGATGTGAATCTCCCATTCCACCACATCTCAAAAGTGCTCTATTGGATTGAGTTCTGCTGACTGTGGAGGCCATTTAAGTAAAGTGAACTGTTCATGATCAAGAAACCAGTCTGAGATGATTCACACTTTATGACATGGGGCGGTATTCTTCATGGAATCGAGACTTATTAGGCAGACAAAATTTTTCCAATCTTCTATTGTCCACTTGGTGAGCCTGTGTGAATTGTAGACTCAGTTTCCTGTTCTAAGTTGACAGGAGTGGCACTCAGTGTGGTCTTCTGCTGCTGTAGCCCTTCCACCTCAAGGTTGGACGTGTTGTGTGTTCAGAGATGCTCTTCTGCAGACTTCGGTTGTAACAAGTGGTTATTTTGGTTATTCAGGATAATTTCTCTTTTTCAGACCATTCTCTGTAAACCCTAGAGGTATTTATTGTAAGTTATTAGGAATCTGTATTTGGTCTCCTGTGAATGTCTTCCTTTTTTGTTTTGTTTTCTTTTCTTTTTGTTTGTCCTGTAATTGTGCCAAATGCATCAAAACACTTACTACATACAGTACTTATAAGTTTTTATTTGAAATCAATAGCAATTCTCTCATTTAGCTACTCACTCTTTACTTGTTTTATATCTGATATGAACACACACACACACACACACAAAAGATATTTTGAACAAAGATAAAAACGACTGACTCCCGTATACATTAAAAAAAAAAGGTTTGCTGTTTGTTCAACAAAACTTGGGGGGGGGGGCAACTTAATTGTTTTATGTTCAATCCACTTAAACGTGTACAACTAATATGTTAACTTAATTCCTTCATGTTGTCCTAACAGAAATTGAGTGTGTGGAAGTCAACTTTTATTTTACAGTGTGTTTCTTTGTCCTTGTTATTATTGCTGCATCCAAAACATTGAAATACTTTAATACTTATAGACATATTTAACACCAATAATAGTCAAAAATAAATAGAATACAAATAACATAGTAGACAAAAACACTATATAAAGTATAGTTTTTCTGTGGCCTCATAACAAGAAGGTCGCTGGTTCTAGTCTGGGCTGGGTCAGTTGGCATTTCTGTGTGGAGTTTGCATGTGGGTTTCCTCCGGGTGCTCCGGTTTCCCCCACAGTCCAAACACATGCACTATAGGTGAATTGGATGAACTAGATTGGCTGTAGTGTTTGTTTGTGTTGGTGGGTGGGTGTGTGTGTGTGTGTGTGTGTGTGTGTGTGTGTGTGTGTGTGTGTGTGTGTGTGTGTAAATGAGTGTGTATGGATGTTTCCCAATACTGAGTTGCAGATGGAAGGGCATCCACTGTGTGAAAACATATGCTGGAATAGTTGGTGGTTCATTCCCCTGTGGTGACCTCTGAAGTAGAGACTAAGCTGATGGAAAATGAATGAATGTATACTTTTTTCACAAAAATATAAAATTTTTCTGCATCATAAAACTCAACTGCAAATGTGCTATAAGGTACAAATTAATGCACCATATTAGTGATAAAAGTTTTATGAATGAGTTATGAAAAGTAGCTTTTAGGGTCTGAAGGTCCCTGAGAAATTAAAATAAATGTTTTTAGATGTTAGTTGCAATCTTTTAGGGTGCTTTCACACTTGGTTCAATTGTCTGGACCGTACCCAAGTTCGATTGCTCCAACCTTGCCACCTCGTAGGTTGGTTTGTGTTCACATTAGGACGCAGCTTACGAGTCCTCTCAGGGAGTGATTCATTTATCCGCGCGTACGCACATTTGTACAGGTGGTATCGTTAATTTCTAGTCTTTTGAGTCGTTCATCACGGAAAGGCAGAAGCCAATCACATGCGTTTAGAGCCGGAAAAAGAACTGAACCGTTCATCTCTCGAGTCCTCAGGTTTGAGTCAGTCTGTTACGTGATGAACGAACGACTCAAGAACCAGAAGACTTGAAAGGTGAATTAATTATCATGGCTCCTATCAACTCAGACTGTAGCTGCGTCCCACACTATACACTATGCACTCATGCACTATGTACTTATGCACTTACACACTCAACAGGATAGTATATGTATGTAGTGTCGTCCCAAATGGAGTACTAATGTTTTTTTTACTAAGCGGAAATTCAACCCGTTTCCCTGATGACGTTTGACGGTTGCCAAATCAGTGAAATAAACAACTGAATTATCAAATAATACCTGCCGTAAGTACTGCCGTATTCACCATCGGGAGGCGCTATAATCACTCTCGTAGGAGAATTTTGCTTTCACCATCCAAAATAAATAAAGTTATTCAACATGTCCGTCCGATAGCTCCGCCCTTTCCGCTACGTAAGCAAACCTGCGGTCGTTGAGTGCGTGAAGTGTCCATCATTACACACTTCATTTTAGCGGCTGAATGAGTGCATCATCCGGGTAATTAAAGTGCACTTATTATTTTTAGAATTTTCAGTGTGAACACACTACTTACACTATTCATACAACAAAATGGCGTAGAATAGTGCATAAGTATGCGATTTGGGACGCAGCTTGTGTACTTTGGTTAAGATTATATGTGACTGTCAGTGTAACGTGAACGAACCACTGACATTTGAAGACATGAAGAGGTGAGCTGAGCAAAGAGACAACAATACCTTCATAGACAAAAGAGCAGGTAAACATTGAATTATTATTTTCTCCTTCTTGAAGTATTCTATTAATGACTTATTTGTCGTGCGATCAACCTTTGGGGCTAGTTGTAGATGTTTTTTGGAAGCAATTCGTAACATTTTAATAATATTTTGGAAAATTGAATCAAATGAACGAAATGACGCAAAAAAGATTCATCTTTCTCGATAAACGAGACTCAAAGATCCGAGTCAGTAAAATTATCCGAACTTCCCATCACTAATGGTGGACACTTCACGCACTTAATGACTGCAGCTTTGCTCACGTAGCGGAAGGGGCGGAGCTATCGGACGGACATGTTGAATAACTTTATTTATTTTGGATGGTGAAAGCAAAATTCTCATATGAGAGTGATAATATCGCCTCCCGAGGGAGAATGTGGCATTACTCAGTGCAGGTATTATTTGATAGTTTGGTCATTTATTTCACTAATTTAGCAACCGTCAAACATTATCAGGTAAACAGTTTGAATTAAAATAACTTAAAACATTAGTGCTCCATTTGGGAGGACACTACATATATATACTATGCTTTTGAGTGAGTAATTACATAGTGCATGAGTGCATAGTGTGCCATTTGAGGCAGCTATAGTCTTTTTTCCTTCTGAACCCCGGTAAGCTTGCATTATCGAGCTACTGTTTTGTTAACGGCCGTTGCTAGGAGACGGTCACGAAAGCAAGCGCTGAAAGAAAAGACTCCCGCACATCGCGGTCATTCTGCTTTTACTGCGTCCATCTGCCGCAAAAATATTAGAAACATTCAGAACATCACACAGTGTCTGCAGAAGCTGCTTTTGAAGGAGACAAGCAGACATCACTGTGTATCACCGTGTTTGCCCTGGCTCAGTACCGTGTGTCACCAAGGTACGAAACATGACACACACACATGAACGATTGTTATGAAAATGATAGTTTGTTGTACAGATGACGGTTCACTTCCGCTATTTGGCACGATTGCATTCATATCAGAAGTGAACTGTACCAGAGTTCGAGTGAATTGTACCCCAGACCACCTCTTTCAGGCGGACTCATGTTAGGTTCACGGATGCGCACCCGAGTTCATAAGACACGTTCACACTAGCTAAATGTACCATACTATGACGTCAAACAAACCCGGGTGTGGACCAAAAATGCTAGTGTGAAAGCATCCTTACTTTTAAGGATATCTAATCTAGTGTGCTCAAACAATTTGTTTGTCGTCACATCATATTTCAGTTTCTCATCAAATCTTGACCAGTCAAATGCTCTCTAGTGTCTGATCATATAATAGCTCCTCCCCTTTAACAAAAACAGCCAATAGCATTTTGTTTTTATCACAGTTCTGCCAGTGAGAGTGGTTAAGCTCAAGCACATCAAATGAAAAGTGTCTTGAAGGGGGCGGGGCATGTTAGTTACTAGAGAGCATCTGATTGGTCAGAAGATTTAATGAGAAGTATGAGGTGACGTTAAAAAAATCTTCTAAACATGAAATATGAATTTTGTCACTGTTTTGGAGCACACTAGCTTATAGATATGCTTAAAGGGGACCTATTTTACCCCTTTTTGTTGGTTAAGTTTCAGCTCAAAACACCCATCAGATTATTTATTATACCTTTCAGAATATTGGAATTTTCTGCTCTGAACACACTGTAGCTGTTTTTGTTGCCTGTGCCTTTAATGCTGGTTCTCCCTACCCACCGTTCCCTCTTACCAGTCAGAGTGTGCCTCAATCTCCCCCTCAGCAGCATCAGATAAACAGCACTGTTACAGACATGAAGGAAGCAGATCTCACGTAACTTTAGTGAGAAATACTACAGTAAGAACTTTCCCAATGATTATTTGATGTAATTGTTGTGGAGTTAATTCAAGCCTTTCTGCAATGATGAGTCACACACAATGTCCTTAACTTTGCACTGTTTTTGCATGGCAAATGAGACAAGATACACGTTGATATCCACTGCTGCATGGATATCCTTTATGTTAATGCACAAAATGAACCTGATTTAACGTCCACAAACCGGGATTCAAGCATCTTTTATAATTGTTCTGACATGCGGCTGTGGTGATAAAGACAGTAAAATGTCTGTAATTCATTACAAATATGCGCTGTTTTAAAAAACTTTTTAAACTTGTAAAACTCATTCTTGATCACATTTGATGATGATTGATGATCACAGCGAGCTGAACAGATCTTTTAATCCCTTTGAGCACGTCCTGTCTTGTTGATATGATTATACACGTTACTGGAGACACGTTAACACGCAGCTGTCAATCAATTCGGTGGGCGGGAAACCTTAGTCTTGCGCCACGTTGCAGTCGGCCTTAAAATGGGAGGGATTTGCATCCTATTTTAACCACACATTTAAAAAAGAGACTTATTGTCTTTCTATCACACCAATATAACTGTGAACACACACTATACCTACCGTACACACAATTCTGTCCAAACAGCTTAACAAAGATGACTCTTATCATAGGTGCCTTTTAAGACTAACATACTGATGCAACAAAAAAAAAAAAACTATTTTAATTTCACCTGACACACAGAGAATCTCCAATTATTTAGAGTTATAAAACCAGAAATAATTGAATATCTAGATTTAATCTACAAGCAGCTGGAATCTAATTTTCCTACAGTGAAAGCAGGTGATGTTTAGAGTTTGATAACCAGTTTGAAGTGTATTTGTATTGAGATCACGTGTGGTTTACAGCCATGTTTGTTTTTAACCATACTTGATGCATATAACTGAAAAAGCCCTCCAGCCATCGAAAGCTCAAAACACGGATGTGGAGAAACAAACAGTCGTTCATATTTCTCGCTTTCATTAGCCAAGAACACACAAACATTTGTCATTATCGTTATAAGCTATGGCTGCTAAAGATGCATGATGGGATCAAAGCTATATGCAAATAGGCTGGTTTAAGATTTATGGTGAATATAAATGATTTATAATTAGCTCTAGCGGTTCATTCATTCGATCAGGTGATAAAACATGTAAACTGGAAAACAGAGCTTGATTAGAGCTAGAGAATGCCCTTCCAGCCACATAACTGGGAAACACCCATACACTCTGGCATTCACACACACTCGTACACTAGGGCGAATTTAGATAATCTAATTCACCTATAGCGCATGTGTTTGGACTGTGGGGGAAACCGGAGCACCCGGAGGAAACCCACACCAACACGGAGAGAACATGCAAACTCCACACAGAAATGCCAACTGGCCCAGACAGGACTCGGAATCAGCGACCTTCTTGCTGTGAGACGACAGTGCTAACCACAACATACTTATTTTGACCTTATTCTTATTAAATCAGGGTCCCCGCGGGTCCTTAAAAAGTCTTAAAATGTCTTAAATAAAATTTTCGATTTTTAAGGTCTGAAAATGTCTTAAATTCTGTAATTTTCCATAAGGAGGTCTTAAATTTCATGTGGGATCTTAAATATCATGTCCGACTCGTCTTATGGCGGCAAATCAATGGCAATATAAATCGAGCGCAGCGGTGATGTTTGCGCGCGAGGAGAAGTGAACCGTGAGCAGATTACAGGTCTACACGCGAGAAAACTACAGCGCGCGAGCGCACAGGGGATCTTCGAGCGCGCTCAACTGATCTAGCGCGAGAAAACAAGTCCCGCGCGTGCACATCATCATCTGTGCGCACGATGTGGTCACGCCTACAGCGCGCGCGCGATCAGTTCTCTCCGCTCGCTCGCTGGTTCTTCTCTCTGCTCGCGTGAAACATTTTGGATTTTTGTGAGTCCTAGGGCGGGACTTGGTTTACTTGTTATCTCTAACGCTATTGGCTACTCTACCTTTCCAGAAGTTAGCCGGGATTGGACGCAGGTAAGCTAGTTTCCCCGTTAAATAAAAATATACAGGATATCTTATCATAATGTCACAGTGTGAAACTAATAGACTTACTTTCTCAGTAATAATAGGTGACGACTTACTTTCAATAATGAGATATTTCTTGTAATAATTAATCTCATAATAATGCCTATTCTTACCATCATGACCAAGTCATATAATCACATATCAAAATAATGAGATATATTCTTGTAACAAACTTTATTGCTTGGGAGAGAAAGAGAGAGTTATACCATGTGGCAAAAGATCTCTACATTAAACAGAAATTGGGGAAAATATACATGGGCTAATAATTCAGGACGAATAATTCAGACTTTAACTGTGTGTTTTGAACCATTTGATGAAGTTTAGCACCTACATTTAAACTGAACTCAAACCAAACGTGTTTTTTTTCTTTTTTTTCTAAGACTCATTGTCCTTGACTCATTTTCTATGAAGAACAAGTCAGAATAAATTGGATGGACAATAGTATACAAAATAGGCTATACATGCATGCAGTGCATAAAGTACAAAGGTTTATAGTAAATATATTGCCATTAGTCTGTTATTCCACTTTACAGTTAAAGTCAGAATTATTAGCCCGCCTGAATTAGTAGCCCCCTGTTTATTTTTATCCTAATTTTTATTCAACGGAGAGAAGATTTTCTTCAGCACATTTCTAAACATTATAGTTTTAATAACTCATTTCTAATAACTGATTTATTTGATCTTTGCCATGATGACAGTAAATAATATTTGACTATATTCTTCAAGACACTTCTATACAGCTTAAAGTGACATTTAAAGGCTTCACTTGGTTAACTAGGCAGCTTAGGGTAATTGGGCAAGTTATTGTATAACGATGATTTGTTCTGTAGACTTTCGAAAAAATAAATAGCTTAAAGAGAGTAATAATATGGACCTTAAAATGGGTTTTAAAAAATTAAAACAGCTTTTATTCTTGCTGAAATAAAACAAGAAAAAAGTGGGCTACTAATTTTGACTTCAACTGCATATGTGACCTTTAAGATGTGGGCCTGTCATATAGAAAGTAGTATTTGTATGCCTCTGAAGTGGAATGATGTAATGGATAGTGAGTAAAGCCAAACGAATATTGTAGAAATTAAATTGTTGCTCAATAGGTGGCGATAAACACCCATCTGAATGTCTGTCACTGTATTTTTTATGTATAATTGGACTAATCATTTTTGATTGAAGTCTTTATATGCAGGTTATTCAATCATTAACTAAAAATGAGATTGAAAAATATATATAATATATAGATATATATATTTTACACTGACCTATATTACAAACAATGTTAACAATTATAATAATATACAAAGTTGCACTGCACATATAGTATGCATTGTATGGAAAGATCTAAAACGCAAATAAACTCTTCTGAAGACAATATTTCCTAGAAAGATCATGCCCAAGTGTAATAATGAGCACTGCTGTTGTGGTTAATAATGAAGTAAAATACAACAAACCAGACAAGTGCTGCACGGACAAATCAAATGGGTTCAGAAAGTCATGTTACAAGAATGCTAGTCATATTTTTAGAAGATTAATTTTTATTATTTGACTGTTTCTCGAGATTGAATCCTCATAAAGTTCTCAGAAAGTTTCTTATGATTATGACTTGCAAATTGTATATATATTTAACGGCGTGATCTTTTAACCTGCGTCCAATCCCGGCTAACTTCCGGAAAGGCAGAGTAGCCAATAGCATTAGAGATAACAAGTAAACCAAGTCAACCAAGTAATCTGCTCACGGTTCACTTCTCCTCACGCACAAACATCACCGCTGCGCTCGATTTATATTGCCATTGATTTGCCGCCATAGATTTGCCGCCATACTTCACCACATCATTCTGTGTTGACACACTAAACATTTTCCTGTTTTTTTTTTTTTTTTGATTAGGTAAAGTCTTAAATTTTCATTTTAGAGGACTTAAAAAGGTCTTAAAAGGTCTTAAATTTCCTGTTAAAAAATGTGCAGATACCCTGTAAATGCATGATAAAACGTGCAACAAAACACTGCAAAATGTGCAGAAGATGCCAAAATATGATTCAAATAAAGAACAATTTTGCATCTGCATCAAATTCATTTACAAAAGAGTCTTTTTATGCATATTAAATAAAGTAATAAAGGCATAATCATTCAGCATAACTTACACTGTAAAAAAAATTCTGTAAATAAGCAGTTTTCCAAATTTTGTGATTAAATAAAAATAAAACAAATAAAGGTCAAATTTGAGCCCATTTTATGTGCATGAAAGGAATTTTACAGAAGTGATTTTTAATATTAAAGTAAATATTAAATGCAAGAAAAGGTGTTCAATGTTTTGTTTTTTTTGTGTGAAAATAAAATGTGAAAATGTGTGAATTGTTTCATCATTTTTCAGCATAACAAATATATTTATAAAAGGATTGAACAACATACTTATTTTGATTTTTCTATTTTGACTTTTAGCGTTAGAGCTCCATGTTATGGGCTGATCTGAGTAGCAGAATCGCGCAGAACATTTTAGAAACCTTTCCTTAAGTAGTAAATCCAAGAATCCCCTCAAGGAAAGGGGTGTGTGAATAACAAAAAGACATTTGCATTTAGTGGAAGAGTTTCTGCCTATAGGAAAGGCACACCCTTCACAGTGGTTCAAAAGATACCTGAAGTTATATATCTATAGTATTGATTATATCTATTTCTGAGGGAATGAGACCATTGTACCAATCGCACTGAGACATTTCAAATAATATCAAACATGATAAAGTCACTTGGGGTGATTCAGAACATTCAGACTTTGAAATGACCATAGTGTGAGTTAAGAAATGTTTCAAATGTAAATGGAGGAATGGAGGGGAGCTGGTTTTTCCCGCATTCCCACCTGCTGGGTTGTGAAGCCGATTGTCTGTTTTCGGCTCATGTTTGAATTGTCAAAGACATCAAAACATTTGTGATATCTCACGTCTTACACTTTTGAATTGCATTATAAGTAGGGATGTAACAGTATCAGAATTTCACGGTACGGTAATACCTCGGTATGAATGTCACGGTACGGTATTTATTGAATCATTTACAGGAAAAAACAAAACTTATGAAAATACTCCAAAAAAGTGTCAAAAGTGTCAATGACATACAAATTAGCCATCTTTCTGTAAGCTTTGAAACAGGAACTTCAATTTTAATAACAAAAAAATATTAAACCATGTAAAAAAATAAAGTTTCAATTTAGTAGTGTTGAAAACTCATCACATTCAACATTTAATCACTAACTTACTCACTTAGATAGAGATGGGTTTAAAGGAAAATTATCATATAAATATAATCTGGTAAAAGCTGGTATCTCTGGGGATTTACAATGTCCCCTGCAACAGAAAAAAACCCCTCTCATTTGGGACTGAGGTTTCTGGGACAAGAGAGATATGACTTGGCCCAGGTTGACAGCAGTGGGTAACGTTGTGCATTGTCTTACCCCCACTTGAGAGGACAAACCATGGGTAAGATAGAGATCTCATGTCTGCATCAATCTGAACAGTGTGCTGACAACACCGCTATTCAGTACGCGCGCGACAACACAGCTGATAAGAACTCGCGCGACAACACAGCTGATAAGAACTCGCGCGACAACACAGCTGATAAGACAACACTGCTATTCAGTACGCGCGCGGCGACAACACCCGCTTTAAAGTTTTACAGCTCTTTTTCATCCCCGCTTCTAGCAGCACACTCCATTTCCGCATTACTGGATCTGTAGCGACAACAGACCGCAAGGGATGATGGTCAAGCATGGGCTGATGGGAATTGTAGTTTCCGGTACCTCCCGTTCGCTTCATTCGCCTGAGCAAATTTTCTCAGAAGACCTATAGTTTTACAGAGTCATGCGACTTCGGTAATATCGAAAAAAATTAATATTGCGGTATGACGGTATTTACAATACCGTTACATCCCTAATTATGAGATATTATTCTTTTTTCCAACAACTTTTAACCTTGAAACGTTTGAAAAAGTGACTTTTATGAACATTTTTAATAGTTTAAAGTGATATATTGTCTGGGTTGGTGTTGATTATTACGCGACAAAAGCCTCACATTTTCCAACACAGGCTCATTGTGGATACGTACCCCTTCATACCGCAAGTCATTCTTGCTGTGAGGCGATCGTGCTACCCACTGCGCCACCATGCTGCCTAAATATTGAACAATTAATAATAATAATAATGTAGAGCTTGACGATTTTTCTAGCCTCTCTTGTAAAAAGTAGTTAAAATCCATGGATTACAACAACAGCCTAATTAGTAATGACATTTGGCCATTTTTTTCTTTCAAGAATAAGGTCCAAGATCTAGAATAAAAGTTCCTTGTAAAATGTTTTCTCTATTTAACAACAATGCAGTAACGAAAGATGACTTCACTTACGTCTGTAAGAGCGGTCTTTAAACCACAGCGGTTCGAACTGTAGTTCTGCCGAGTGACTAAAAAGTAATCAGAAAGTAATCAGCATGATGGTAAAAAACTGTACATTTCTAGTCAAACCATTCTTCTGCAGTCTCATACCAAAAACGGAAATAAGGGCAGTATTAATAGCTATAAATGTGGGAGAGCGTTGATATTATGTGATTGTATTGTATTGCAATATGGAACAATTAAGTGTTGATGTTAAATCAAAAGTAATTCACAAATACTTGAAAATGAAATGATTTAATGACAATAATTCTCTATGGTTACAACTGAATTAATAACAAAATACTGTATAAAATGATCAAATATGAAATGATCAAACATATTGTATAAATTGTACCCAGCTTAAATGTAAAATTAAAGTTACCAGAGGTAGATGGAGAGACACAGTGGGAGGGAGAGAGAGACAAAGAGAGCAGGCCCAAAAGCCTGATTGCAGTAGAGTCAGAGAAGATAGACTCCAGAGGACGAGAGGAGCAGAGCAGGAGAGACGCAGGCCAGGAAAAGGGAGGGCAGGACAAGAGCCAGAGCTCGGGTTTACCAACTATTTTGAATATTTCTTGACCATGTGACTAAAGCCATTTAAGACATTCAAACTGACCAATCAACATGTGAGCACACCATAAAACCCCCAAAGTCCACATATCAGGCCCTGATCTTAACAGTATCTGGCTTTGTAGTCAGTATGGACCTTCTTGAGTCAAGAAGTATGTTTTGTCATATAAACAAATGCATATGATAATTTAGCCTCTTACACGTCGGATTCTGCTTAAAGCCTTTGATGGGTTATTTTCACAATTTATGTTGTCTTAGCAGTCAAAATAGGACAAATGAGTTGGATAAATTTATGACCTTAGTGCGGGGTGGGTCTTTCGAACCCCCTGAACCCCCCGGGCTACGGGCTTGAGTGGCGGGGACTGTTAAAAGTAAATTTAGTAATGTTCAACTTAATTTGTTTGTTTAAATTCAGTCCATATAAATAGTTTGCAATCACTTACTTTAATCCAGTGAATCATTTTTTTCAGTCCACCTAAATTATTAAACAATTCTTGTTCTAAATATGCTAGACACGACTGTTGTTACACTGAATGACAAAAATGTGATCTTAATTTGCTCAGAAAAACAATAACGGACCACTCTAACGTACAGATGTCGTCAAATGATGTAACTAGCATCCAAAATTTGCTTTAAAATGAGTCATAGTGAAATTTCCCCATTGTGCTGTAATTGTTTCAGCATGTAGAGCTGAGTCAAGGCAATAAAATTCACATTTGAGATTACGGATTCAAATGAGCAGCGCTGAAGTAAAACAGCTCGGCCTTATAAGCGGAGGGTAAATAATCAGAGCGGCACAGAAGAGGCCCACATTTCAGCTATCGGCTTCCCTAAAGAGCCGTTACAGCAGGATATTGGAACTGGTACAGTCCCGCTTCAGATTCTCATTCAATAACATGCAAATGAGTGTTTTTTTCCTCGCTCTGGAGCTCGGAGCACACAAATAAATCCTCAGCAGATGTGTGAGACGTGCTTTGTGGATCAGGCTGGAGAAATACAATTATTGCTCATCAAACACAACAGTACGGTTAACTAAATAACTTGTAATGTCAATATACTGTATAATATGCGCAGCTGAACGAACTCAACTGCCTATAATTGCAGATGAACACTAGCATGCTGTGCACTACTTACTGTAGGCTGTAAACAACAACATAAGTGAAACAATAGAGACAGTTCAAGATATAATGATAAGCCCTCCTGCGAAAGTTGATATAGTTTTTAAATATTTCCCCAATGATGTTTAACAGGGCAAGTAGTTTTTCCACAGTATTTCCGATAATGTTCTCTCTTCTGGAGAAAGTCTTATTTGTTTTATTTTAGCTAGAATAAAAGCATTTAAAAAAAATTTAAACACAATTTTAAGGTCAAAATTATTAGTCCCCTTAAGGAATATTTATTTTCAATTGTTTATTTATTCATTCATTTTCTTTTCGGCCTAGTCCCTTTATTGAGAAATAAAGGAATGAACCCCCAACTTATCCAGCATATGTTGTATGCAGCGGATGCCCTTCCAGCTGCAACCCATCACTGGGAAACATCAATACACACACACAGACTACGGATAATTTAGCTTACCCAATTCTTCTATACTACATGTCTTTGTACTGCGGGGGAAACCAGAGCACCCGGAGGAAACCCACTCCAACACGGAAAGAACATGCAAAATCCACACAGAAATGCCAACTGGCCCAGCCAGAACTCGAACCATCAACCTTTAAAAAGGTGGGGGTTAAAAGAACTACCCCCACAGTGACAAAGGTCCAGAATTTGCCATTGATCCAGAATTTTTGCTACTATATTCTCATTTGACCTATTTTGACTGCTACATCATCATAAATTGTGGAAATAACCCATTGAAGGTTTTAAGAAAATGCACAATTTGACGAAAGTGAAGTCAACTTTCACTATTGACCAACTTGTAAAAAAAAAAAAAAAAAACATTTTACAAGTAGCCTAACTTTTATTTTAAACCTTGAACTTTATTTTTGAGAGAGAAAAAATGACCAATGAAAGGTCCGAAGCACCAAAAGCAGCCCATATTAAAGTTCATTTTAATTAGTATTTTAATACTAATTAGGCTGTGTATAAAAATCCAAAATAAATTGAAAAGTTTTCAGGGTAGCTTCAATAATGTGTTGGTGCTCTTTGTGCAAGGGATTAATCAGAATAAACATTTGCGGCTACATCAGGTAACCCTGATGAAGGCAAATGTTTTTAAAACATGTAGGCGCAGTTTTAAGAAATAAACATGTCAGTGAAGGCTTTTCAACATTTTTTCCACATTTTTCAAGTGCCTTAGACTGACTTTTGCTGTTTATACTAATTAGGCTGTTGTTGTTAGATTAATTTTTAAGAGAGGCTAAAAGAAAATCTTGAAGCTCTTTTTTTTATATTTGTTTATTATAAATCTTTAAGAAATATTTTGGTATATCAAAAATGAAGGATACGACAAGCTAATCCAGCTAAAAATAGTGCTTAAAATGCCACTTATTGCATAGAAATTAAATAGAAAATGAGGTGAATAACTGCAAAAAAAAAGTCCACATTTTGAGAAAAAAGAACCACCACTCACCAGGCCAAATTGTCTCAAACGTTTGACAACATTTATAAAGTAGACATCACATTGTAAAGTAGTACAGGCATTTTGCTGGTATTTAATTAGAATTTAGCCTCTAAAAACATTTTAAACAGCACTGAAATATTTTTAAAAATAATTACATGAGGACTAATACACATTTTAATCTGTTTTTAATCATTCTTTTTCTTTGTTTTTTTTATTTCTTACATTGTATTTAATGTTTCTTTTATTCTTGTTTATGTAAAGCAAGTTGGATTACCATCGTGTATGAAATGTGCTATAGAAGTAAGCTTGCCTTGCCTAATAATTTATCATTTTGTACATTCAGCAGAATTTTTTTTTATCTCAGTGCATATGATAAAAATGTTCCCAAAAGCCTCAGTAGTGATGGCTGGCTGAAATGCTGGTTTACTGTTCTCTGCATTTGCGCGGCAGGGGTAATGACAGCTCCAGTAGTCTGGGGGAGGCGGTGGCGGAGCCGGCGGCAGGACTGACCCGGTATGGATTGTAGCCTTCAAACAGGGCCTGACGGGTTTTAGGACGTGCCAGAACCTGCAGCCTCTCGCTGGCTCCAGCCTTCAGTACGTGTTTTGGAATTGGCCAGGAAACAGAGCGGGCGAGTGTATGCTGCGGATGCACCTGCTTAGGAGCTGAGAATGCAAATAATAAAAGATAAGAAGTGTAAACGATTATTAAAGCCTCTTTGAAATGCACTCACAGGTATCACATTTGGTCTTTTTGCATTTAACAGATGAAGCTTTTGTCACGATATTGACTAGAGGTTCAAAAGACAACCTAATTACCCTAGTTAAGCCCTTAAATGTCACTTTAAGCTGAATACTAGTATCTTAAAAATATCTAATCAAATATTATTTACTGTCATCATGGCAAAGATAAAATAAATCAGTTATTAGAAAATAGTTATTAAAACTATTATGTTTAGAAATGTGTTAAAAAAAAAAATCTTCTTTCCATTAAACAAAAACTGGGGAAAAAATTACAGGTGGGCTAATAATTCAGGAGGGATAATAATACTGACTCCAACTGTATATTGAATTATTGAATATCAGCACATTATGTCCACTCACAGGCCAGCCGCAGCAGGCGGGCGGAGGGGGTAGTGCTGATGCCAATCTCGTGCTCACTGGACTCCACGCTGAAGTGTGTTAATGTCATCTTTATTTGCTTCGGTTGCGCCAGATAACAGATCCTTGGACTCGGTTTGGCCGTTTTAACCGCAACACTCAACTGTAAAGGAGCAAACAAAAAAGATATGCCATGTGTCATCGTGATAAGCAAACTTTGGGGAATGTGCTGGAGGGCGAGCTTCTGATGTGATGATGAAACACTGAGCTCCACAGCACACACACCTGGAGTAACCAGAAGAACAGTGAAAAACTGTAGCAAAAAGGTAAGCGCAAGGTAATTTAAAAAAAAAACAAACTAAAACAAAGAACAATACTAGTGTTCAAAAGAGTTCCTAAAATAAAATGTAAAAAAAAAGACAATAAATGAAAAACTAAAACTAAACAAAAGTGACTGAAAAAGGAACTTAAATAAAATAATAATAATCAGAAAAAATATAATAGTTTTGAAAAATAATAAGCACTCATTCTGTGGCAGAAATCTGCCCTGCGACTGTTTATAGAAACAAATGTAAATGTGCTTTTATTGACAAACACATCAGTCAAGCACATGGTTATACACAAAAATATGTTTTCTATCTAAAATAATGTGTTTAACTTATGTTCATTTGGCAAAGAAATCTAAACAAGGCATGTTTAACATTATATACAGCGAGGAAAATAAGTATTAAACACGTCATGTTTTTTCCTGCAAAAAAATATTTCTAAAGGAGCTGTTGACAAGGAATTGAACCAGATTTTTGGTAAAAACCCAAACAATATAAACTAAGATAAAACAAAACAAAAAAATGAAAAATGAGTTGTGTAATAACAATGAAATAACACAAGGAGAAAGTACTGAACTACTGAATAGTATTTAATACTTTATATAAAAAAATGAAGTCACATGCATTGCTCAGGTGTGAGTTTTTCACAGACTTCAACAGTGTAAAAATCTTGATGGTTCTGTGGGTCTCGTCTATCAAATCTGATCTCTTTTTGTGTTCTCTATTGGATTCAAGTCAGGTGATTGGCTGGGGCGCTGGGCCATTCTACAGCTTTACTCTGAAAGCATTTAAGAGTTTTCTTGACTGTGTTTTGGATCATTGTGTGGGTTTTCACTGCGTTTCCACACCTCTCTTTCTTCATGTTTTTAATATTTTTCCCTGCATCATTTAATTTTATTACACATAACTTCATTCATAAGCTAATTTGTTTTGTCGTCTTTGCATATATGGATTACTTTGGTTTTTATCAACATCCGGTGAAGATTTGAAGTCAAAAGCACCTATAAAAATAGAAAATCTTCTTATTTTTCTGAGAAAAATGGTGACGTTCAATACTTATTTTCCCCACTGAGGTTTAATATCTAAAAAGTTTGTTGTCATTTTTTTAAAAATCTTTTATAATTTACTTGTTGGATTTGTGTGGTTTTGGTTTCAGTGTCTGTTTAAACAATTGTTTTATTTAATTTTATTACTAAGAAATTTTCACAGGAGTTACTGTAAGCTGTGCAAACATTACCCTTTGCTCTGGTCGACACTGGATATGTTCTTTTAATTCTGCTAAAGTAAAATGACTAAAACTTATATAAAATATATATAATGTATATATAATATATAAAAACTAAAAAGAAATGTGTTCACAAAAAAACCTAAAAAACTAAAACTAACAAACGAATTAAAACTGAAATCAACAGAACAAAAAACAAAATAGTTTCAAAATAAAAACTAGCTTAAAAAAAAAAAACGCAAAACCACATAATTACCTTGATTTAACCAAAAAAAGAAAGTAATGGCGAGTTTAGACTGCCTGATTTTCAAAGTAGTCGCGTCTCAGATGTTTTCACACTGCATGACTATCTGGGCAAGCTTTTCATCGCTGCTTTGTTTACACTACAAGATGGATCGGCGACAGGGGCTTTCACACTGCATGACTTTACAATAGAAAGAGTCACCGACAACTTCATCCAAAACACATCTCACAGCCAAAAACACGTAGTATATGTTTTGTTATTAACTACATAATGAGAAAGAAACCATTAATGGGATAAAAAAAATGTACATATTTGCTCACCTGGGTTTGAAGGGGTATTAGCAATTTCTCCTCAACTTTTTTTTTTAGCTTT
Source organism: Danio rerio (assembly GCF_049306965.1). NCBI lineage: Eukaryota > Metazoa > Chordata > Actinopteri > Cypriniformes > Danionidae > Danio > Danio rerio. The sequence goes on along the minus strand of NC_133177.1, from coordinate 55,534,418 downwards.
CTGTATGAAACGTCAACTAGACACGGGTGCTCCAGTCAAACCTCCACTAGTTTTTCCTCCATTTCTTGGGACCAAATAAACCAAATGAGCGCTTTCATCTTCTCCCTCAACCTTTCGCTGGCCTGCAGGTACACACACGCTAGTGAATGCTGTTCTCTCATTGGCTGTAGGTGATCGCCGCTGTTCTATTCAGTCAAAACTCATTTCACACTGCATGATTTAACTCGCCGACAGCTCCAGATATTTAGCACGCCAAATATCTCACAGGCATCAGCGACTCATCTGCGATTCTCTCAGATCATGTCTTTGATAGTTCACACTGTGTGATAGGCAAATCAGTGCTCGTGCACGTGAGTGACAGTGATTTCAGGCATTTGTCGACGATTTCTCAAAACCTGTGGCGAGTCAAAATCAGGGCAAAAATCATGCAGTCTGAAGTTGGCATAAGTGTTTAATCGGCTCATTTTCAGGGCATTCAAGATTTGGGTGAACGTCTTTCTTTAGTTGTACTTCAAAGAAGATTTTTAGCTGAAACTTTAGTCCTTGGTGACTCAACAGTTACTGGAATTATGAGAGTCAAAAAACTGATTCAAGAAAAACAAAATTAACACTTGTGGCTCTTGATGTTACACTGATGTCTTATGAAGCAAAGTGATTGATCTGTATGTAAGAAACTCAACATTATATACAAGGTTATATAGAGTTGGAATACCCTAGCAACCTGCAAAGCAAAAAAAGGTTATTTTGTTTTTTTGTGACTATACAACAATTTAAAAAGTGTTTTTTTGCAGTGATATTTTTACCACAAAAGTGTTCTCAGAGCTTCGTATGATTACCGGTGATCCACTGAAGTTAAATTAAATGCTTTGACAAAACTTTTCTGGACTTGGAACCATTGCTGCCTATGAAGGATGAGAGAGCTCCAGGATTTTATCTAAAATATCTTAATTTGTGTTTTGAAGGTAAACATAAGTCTCAGGAGGATTGGAACAATATTAGGGTGAGTAATTAATAACAGAATTGTCATTTTTGGGTGAACCAACCTTTTAAGATGATGAGCTACAGGTATTGTTTAGATTTGCTTCCACTTTTTTGACGATTAAAATGCTGATACCCAGTGACTTGTGTTTTATGCGTCACTGAGGATCACAGCTTCACCTCAAAATCCTCTACAATAATATACTGAGGAAAAAAGTCACCTAATTAAATAGTAAATTTCATAAATTTCAACTTTCATTTTTGGGTAAAGATACATTTTTAGAGCATTAATAAAATATTTCTGAATGACATGAAAAGCAGAATAAAACATAAGAAAAGCATTAAAAAAACATAATATTTATAGCACAGATCTCTTTAGCATTGTCCACCCAGCTAGATTTAATACTTAAAAAAAAAAAAAAACAGGAAATGGCTTGAAGGGTCATTATTTTTTTCCAGTGTCGATAAAATCTTTCATAATGAAACAGAAAGGCAGGGTGGGACAAGTTGAAGGGATTGTCCCAGTTTTAAAATAACCTTTACTTCACATTTAAAAGCTTGAATCACAATTACAAAAAAAAAACATCGGAAACATTAGCTAAAATGTGAATAAAGCACTATATTTGGAAATATAAACCTGAAGTCTAATATTATATCATAACAGAAAATACATTTATTTTTTATAATTATAAATTAAGCAGTTTTATAATTAATCACCATAAAGGCAAGTTTATTTAAATAGCACATTTCATACACAATGGTAATTCAAAGTGCTTTACATAAACAAGAGTAAAAAGAAACAACAAAAATTTTAAAAATTATATTAAAAACAAGAGAAAAAGACAAGAAAAACATAATAGTGTGATCTGTCGGACGCAGCACAGTGCTCATTCAGTAAAGGCACAGCTAAACAGATGTGTTTTCAGTCTTGATTTGAACGTGCCTAATGTTGGAGCACATCTGATCATTGGAAGCTGATTCACCCTGCTTTGACTGAACTCCTGGAATTTCTAATTTACTTGATCCTAATGATCTGAGGAATCGGTTGTATTCAGTGAGCATATCTGTAAAGTATTGAGGTCTTAGGCCATTTAGTGATTTATAGGCAAGTAATAATACTTTAAAATCTATTCTGAATTTAACTGGGAGCCAGTGTACAGACCTGAGGACAGGTGTGATGTGCTCTGATTTTCTGGTTCTGGTCAGAATCCTGGCCACAGTATTTGAGAAACACTTTTCTCAAATATATAACAATGTATATAGAAACAAAAAAACAACAATCTAATTTCTAATAACCGCCAATTATTTTTATTCCTCTGATTTAATGCTGGATTTTCAGCATCATTACTCCTGTATTCAGTCACATGGTCCTACAGAAATCAGTCTAATGATGTGATGCTTACGTAACATTTAAAACAACAGCAGTTATTTAAAAAATGCCTTTAAGATAACTAAACTAAAGCCGTGTCTTATTTCAGAGGCTGCATCCTCCGAAGGATGCATTCGAAGGGCCCTGCGCCATGACGGAGCGATGAAGGCTGTCTTATTTCAAAAAATGTGCAGGCTTTTTCTAACGCAGCCTCCAAATGCATCCTTCATTTGCCGGTAATAAAGGACACAACCGGTGGATCCTTCGCAGCCTCGAATTGCCCAAGATTCATTGTGCGCTGATCCCAGCAGGATGTTTTTAAAAAAGAAAATTCTGGTTTAAATGTATGAATTAAGTTTATTTTACTTGGATATCTAGACACATGTTAAAGAAACAAAATGAGTATGACATGTCTTACTAAAGAGTGATTTTATCGACAGCTTGCATGTTTATGTGCACATGTATGGATCAAAGGAAATTTATTTCCAGCTTCTGGATACCTTGTTTTGCCTTCAGATCGCTTCAAATAAGTTTTTAAATCACTTTGAAAAAAGCCATTACAAATTTTATCAGCGCATATTAACAGCATCTGTTACGGTTCCCTGGTGATGAGATCCAGGCTAGATCTTCTCATTTTAAAACACTTGGTTCAGCTTGTGTGGACTTCGAATGACTTGCCTTCAGAGGATGCAGTCTCTGAAAGAAAACACAGCTAAAAATATCTAACAAGAATCAATTTCTTTGCTAAATAAGTAAACTAGTAAAGAAGTAAAAAGTGAATAAGTAAACAAGTATAATTAAGTAAATAAATAAATAAATAAAGTTATATTGAACCCAACTTTATGTTCTGCTTTTGATGCAGTGAAAACAAACAAACAAACAAACAAACAAAAAAAATCAGTGCCTTTGTAATATCTGTATTTTAGAAAATCAAATGGCCAATAAATTGACTCAGGTTTCTTTCCAATTAAAAATGTTTACTGAATTATGCAGTAAAATGATAAAAAAATAAGAAAAAAATTATATAAAAAATAAGAAAAAAATTATTAATTAATTATTCATTTTCTTGTCGGCTTAGTCCCTTTATTAATTAGGGGTCGCCACAGCGGAATGAACCACCAACTTATCCAGCAGGTTTTTTACGCAGCGGATGCCCTTCCAGCCGCAACCCATCTCTGGGAAACATCCACACACACATTCACACACACACACTCATACACTACGGACAATTTAGGCTACCCAATTCACCTGTAGCGCATGTCTTTGGACTGTGAGGGGAAACCGGAGCACCCGGAGGAAACCCACACGAAGGCAGGGAGAACATGCAAACTCCACACAGGAACGCCAACTGAGCTGAGGTTCAAACCAGAGACCCAGCAACATTCTTGCTGTGAGGCGACAGCACTACCTACTGCGCCACTGCCTCGCCAATAATAGTTATAAAAAAAAGAAATATAAATTTGTAAAAAAATGTATAAAATATTTAAAAATATATATTAAAAAATAGTAAAATTCGACAAAATAAGAACAATTATGAAAAAGAGAAAAAATAAATAAACTCAAAAAACTGTGTTGCTCTGTCTTTCTCTCACTTTCCAATTTCATAATATAACTTAAATCAGTCCAATAATGGCGGAGAACACCATTACAAACAAAGGAGTAAGGCTAAAATGAACAAATGTACACAACTAAACACATCAACACAAAATTATATTATATTAATAAAAATAATAAATTGTATTAAAACAAATTATGGCTCTTACAGCCCTCAAACTGATTGTAATGCGTTTAGATTATGCTAGTGTCATGATGTATTATTTATAGGATGTTGGCGGTAAATGGTTTAAATTACGCAGTCTTTATGTGTGGAAAAAGCCCACAAATGTCACAGCGCTGAATCAGGCGAGAAGGAGAGACGCTTCCTCCACAGAGGTGAGAAACTCTACTATCACTATGTGCATCTACAGGAAGTGTTTGGGTGCACTTATTAAAGCTGATGAAGTGCAACCACTGAGATAATAAAAAAGGAAAAACTTTTCACACTTAATGATATTTTACTAGCGGTTTTGCAAGATATGCAAGATAAGATTCATGCTTTTATTTTTACCATTTATGATTATGAATTGCATTATGGGATACCTTGATCTTTTTCCCAAACAACTTTTAACCTTTAAAACTTGGAAAAAGTGACTTTTGTGAACATTTTTAATAGTACAAAGTGATAAATTGTCTGGGTTGGTGTTGTATATTTCGCTACAAAAACCTTGGAATAAACTGCATGTAAATTTCTGTTAATTTACAGACTTATTGTTATTATTTCGTATGCATTATATTATAATCTAAATATATGTAAAATTTTACAGGAGTAGGGCTAAAAATTTTGACTATAACTGTACTTGTTATTTTCAGTTTATGTAGTGCATTTACTCACAGTGTCCATGAGAGGGCGGTCAGGCTGCCATCCATCAGCAGGTGGCCGTGGCAGTGCCAGTGAACACACCCTCTGAGAGGGACAAGCCTTCAGCGCAGCTGCACTAACAACCCACTCCACTGATCTTCTGCAAGGACACGTATATCAGACTCACTATGACAAGAAATGAATGAATGAATTAATGAATGAAAAAAAAATCTGTGAATTAATGAAGAAATTAACGAATTAATTATTGGCCTCCTTAAGATTTTTTTCTCGATTGGCTACGCAAAAAAAAAAAAAAAAAAAAAAAAGTACAATGAATTACACTGCACTAGAATACTAGTATCTTCCAAAATAACTATAAAAATGTCACCAAGGCAAAGACAAAAGCAATGTGCTATTAGAAATAAGCTGATATTTAGTTTAAAAAGGTGTTGAAAATAAACGCAGTTAGTTCCTGCTCCTGTTAAACAGCACTTGGGAAGCTTTTACAAATTATTTCACAGGAGGGCTAACAATTTTGACTGTATAAACATTAATAATGGTGTCAGTTTAAACATATACACTTTAAGTCAGAATTTTTAGCCCCCTTGTTTATGTTTTTGGTAACACTTTACAATAAGGTTCATTAGTTAATGCATTTACTAACATGAACTAATCATGAACAACACATGTACAGCATTTATTAATCATAATTGAATATTACTGATGCAATATTAACATCCAAGTCCATGCTTGTTAACATTAGTTAATGCACCATGAGTTAACATGAACTAACAATGAACTACTGTATTTTCATCAACTAACGTTAACTAGCATGAACAAATACTGTAGTAAATGTATTGTTCATTGTTTGTTCATGTTAGTAAATGCATTAATTAACATTAACTAATGAAACTTATTATAAAGTGTGACCATGTTTTCCCCAATATCTGTTTAACAAAGAGATTTTTTAATAAGTCATTTCTAATAACTGATTTGTTTTGGCTTTACCATGATGACAGTAAATAATATTTTACTATATATTTTTCAAGACACTTCTATACAACTTAAATTGTTGAAGGCTTAACTAGGTTAATTAGCTTAACTAGGCAGGATAGAGTAATTAGGCAAGTTATTGTATAATGATGGTTTGTTCTATAGACTATCTAAAAATTAAGCTAAAAATGGGCTAATAGTATTGACCTTAAAATAATTTTTAAAAATTAAAAACTTCTTTTATTCTGGCCGAAATAAAACAAATAAGACTTTCTCTAGAAGAAAAAATATTATCAGAAATACTGTGAAAATTTCCTTGCTCTGTTAAACATAATTTGGGAAAAAATTTAAAAGACAAAATAATGGAAAGGGGGGCTAATAATTCTGACTTTAACTGTAATTTCTGAGCTCAAGTCCTCGTGCTTTTGAAGTGCATACAAAGTGTTTTTGCTTTCATAGAACAGAAAATTCTTGACAATCTACAACACAAACAAAACAATGTCTGAAAAAGCACTTTAAAGTATATACTGCACTGTACACATTGTAAATTGTGAACACTGTTTTCTTACCTTACTGTTAAATATAGTTAAATATAGCTTCTTTCTTCACCTAGATGGCACCCGAGAGACCAAGATTCATATTTGCTCATTAACTAAATTACAGATGCCATCATCAGTTGAATACAGCCAATTAAAGCAAAGTGATGAGCTCTGAGACTGAGCTGAGTGCTGGAATGGAATTATAAAGAGTACAGCAGGACTGGGAGAGATGTTATTATACGATGACGTCAGTTGTTTTACGACCATGATTAAACTCTAAACTGATACTAACTTATGAGATGTGCATCATGGGATACTGTGAAAGTGAAATAACAAAGATAAAATGGAATGAGTACGAGTTTAACTGTCACCGTTTGTTGTGTCGTCTTAAAAAAAACAGTGTGTTCATTGTCATTGATGACTCCATGAGGAGCATTTAACATTTATATCATCTTTAGAATGCATACAAAGTTGTTTAAAAGTGAAAAGAAAAGTTCTGTAGAGCGTGAATTGTTAGCATATTTAATATTTTAAAGTATTAGTTCAACAAAAAAATTAAATTTACTCTCAATTTATGGATCCTCGAGTGGTTCCATAGCTTTAGGGGTTCCTTTTGAACAGAAAAGACTGTATACTGAAAATGTTGGAAACTAGTAACCATTAAAAGCCAACGGATACCTGTTTCCAACGTTCCTAATATCTGGTTTTATTTTTAACAGAAGAAAGAAACAGGATTGAGAACAAGTGGAAGATGAGTAAATTATTTTACGTTTTTAATCATTTTAAGGACTGTTCACGGAAAGGTTCTTCATGAGATCCAAATGATTTTTTGTCATCATTGTAAATCCTTTTGGACCTTTATTGTTTTAATGTGCGTTTTTTTAATCAATGTTTGACAATCTCAACTGAAACATGGAGAGGGCGGGACATATAGTAGCTCCTCCCCTTTTTGTTTTTATTACAGCTCTGCCAACAAGAGTGGTTGAGCTCAAGCGCATCAAAATGAAGCATCTTGAAGGGGGCGGGGCATGTCAGATACTATAAAGCATTTGATTGGGGAGAAGATTTGATGAGAAACTGAAGTTTGAGGTGACGTCAAAAAAATCATTGATCCATTTAGGTGGAAGTGATTAACCACAAGCTTTTGATGTTTATATCTTATATTAGCAAATTTTGTCACTGTTATGGAGCACACTAGCTTACAGATATCCATAAATCAAACATACTGATACTAACATCTAAAAAACTTTAATTTAATTTGAAGGAATCTATAATATACAAAACATTAGTCACCTGTTGTCCTCATAAAAATGGATTGGTCGTTTGCTTTGGACGAGCTTCTCCAAACGAGGGGTTGTTTCTGTGAAAACAATTTCAATGCATGATCTCTTTAAATAAACATCTTCTATGAAAACGTGTAAAACCGCACAGCTTAAATCAGTGTTTCTCAACCACGATCCTGGAGGAACACCAACACTGAATGTTTTCGATGTCTTCCTTGTCTGTCACACCCATTACAGGTTTTTCAGTGTCTGCTACCAAGTTGCTGATCTGATTCAAGTGTGTTTGGTTAAGGAGACAAGGGCTGCGTGCCCGAAACCGCCTACTACTCAGTAGGTACTGCATTTGAATTTAAACGTACTACTCGGCTGTTAGAAAAATGCGTTCTATACAGTATGAATGTGAAATGTATGAATGGAATTCGGATGTACTACATCCGCCATTTTGTCATGGTCACATGACCTACCTGCGTCAGTTGCATCACTTCACTTCTATTCATGTATTCTCTCGCGGGGCATCATGGTATAGCAAAGCATGCATGGGATGCGCACTTCAGAATCTTGCCGGAAGTCATCCGGGTACTTCTCGCTTACTGATTTTTGAATTCTATGAATTCGGATATACTACTCAGCTCGCATACTGATTTTAGCGTACTATATGGTATGGAAGTATGCGGTTTTGGTCACAGCCATGGGCTGTTTCTCAATTCAAAGAACACTCGTGAAGACGCTGCATTCTTCCTGATGGTCACATTACCTTCACGTATTTTTGATATTTAAAAATTACAGCATTCATACAACGATTTATAGTTTTTCCCCTTTTCAATATATACAGTGAGTGTGGAAATTATTCACAGTGCTTCACTTTTTCCACATTTTTTGTTACAGCCTTATTCCAAAATTTATTAAATTCTTTTATTTCCTCAACAGTCTACACACAAAATCCCATTTTGACAATGTGAAGAAAGAGTTTTTGAAATTGTTACAAATTAAAAACCTGAAAAATCACATATACATCAGTATTCACAGCCTTTGCTTTATACCTTGTTGACGGGAAGCGACGGTGTACAGCCATTTTCACATCTCTCCAGAGATGTTCAATAGGATTTGGGTCTGGGTTCTGTCTGGGCCACTCAAGGACATTCACAGAGTTGTTGTGAAGCCACTCCATTGATATTTTTGTTCTGTGCTTTGGGTCATTGTCCTGCTGGAAGATGAACCATTGCCACAATCGGAGGTCAAGAGCACTCTGAACCATGTTTTTTTTATTTAGGATGTCTCTGTACATTGCTACATTCATCTTTCCCTCTATCCTATGTGAATACTAATGTAAATGTGATTTTCAGGTTTTTTACTTTTAATAAAGCTGCAACCATTAAAAAAAAAATCTTCACATTGTCATTATGAGGTATAGTGTGTAGAATTTTGAGGAAATAAAATATTTGAATCCATTTTGGAATCAAAAGCGCAAAAAAAAATTGGAAAAAGTGAAGCGCTGTGATTTTTTTCGGATGCACTATATCATGCACAAAACCGTACAAATATACTTTGCACAATACACATAAAAAAGATTTTACTATAAATTTCAGCAAATAAACACCCATAGTATGTTTATGCCTTTATTACGATTTTTAAGTTAAAGTTTACTTTCACTGTCTTATTTAGGAAAACTTCTAAAAAAAGTTATATCTCTGAACTTTAATAATGAATTGGTATTGAATGCTGCACTTTTCGCCTCCTTTATTCAGCCGCAATGACTTCTGGGATTTCTCAAGCAAGTTTTGCGCTAAAGTCTGCATCCACGCATCCTCGATATCAAGAACTCTTCCCGGAACTTTCTCGCCTCCTCTGTTCTTGTGGTCTTGAGTTTTGGAACTTACATTACATGGGAACACGAGGACGCAAAACCGCTGAAGAATGTTATTTAGAGATGTAACTTGGATTCATATGCCCATAATCAGTTTACCATACACAATATGTGGTCAAATTTGTTTTTCCCAGCTTAAAAATAACAAATCTATTCGCTCTCTTTTTTTAAAACAAGATGTTTCCAAACCTAGCTCTAGAACCTACTGGAAAAATTTTGTAAGAGTTTCTAAAAGGTAAAATATTTGGTAATTACCTCACAAATTTTTGGTACAAATAAGATAAAAGAAATATCTTTTGAACTACATCATAAATTATATCCTGCTAAACATTTCCTTCCCAATTTATATCCTTTTTAAATGTACTCTTTTAGTTCTTTGTATTTGGAAACTGTACCCCACATCTTTTAGCACTGTGATTATGTTAAAAAGCTTTAGTATGATGCTTCTGTCTTTAAATATAAAAAAGATACTTTAATTCTAATTTTCATTTTGAAAACGTCATTTTGGATATTTTAATTATGATACTTTGAATAAAGTTTTTGTTATTAACCTATTTATATTGTTGATTAAGTTTCATATTCATAAGTGTAAATTTTCCACAAAAACAAAACTGTTTTACTTTGTTTTAGAAGGAAATGAAAAATTACTTTTGTACTATTCGACATAGTTCTAATAGAAAGGCCATTAAATCTGTCCATTTGTGCTTTAGTTTCAACATGTTTGATTAATGTAAAGGTCCTGCTTGTTTGTAATTTTATTTAATTACTTATATTCTTGTTTTTTGTGTTTGTTTTATTTATTCTTTGTGCTGTTATTATTATTTACCTTCTATCACCCTGGCAATATTTTGAGTACTATATTGTCACATATGTGTTGTTTCAAGCATAATCATTTTTTCTTAAATCACTGAAGAATGCATATTGCAAAACAGCCATGGAAAATGTGCAAAGCAAGTGGTCATCCAGGAGCGTGTTTGAGAAACACTGGCTTAAACCATACAGTATATATTGAATTCATTTTAAAACAATAGGTGTCATATTTACAATGTTTAATATTGTGACCCCTCTGAATTGATTTTCACAACAGATCAAAGTATTTGGTAAAGGAAGTGATTCTCATACCGAAGGCAGTCGTGGAGCTTTTTGGTCTGGATGGTAGCTCATCAAGCCAGTACACCGAGCGCCTATACATAATAAAAAAACACACATAAAAAATTACATATTGCACCAAATCCATTGGGATTGTGGCAATTAAGCATATATATATATATATATATATATATATATATATATATATATATATATATATATATATATATATATATATATATATATATATATATATATATATATATATATATATATATATATGAGCAATATCACACGAGTAGCAATGTGATATGGCTGCATATCAGCACTGGTGGGAGGCGTGCGTTGCCTTAGTGCCCCCACCAGTGCCGATATACAGCCATATCACACTGCTACGAGTGTGATATTGCGTTTATACAACAGTTTGACAGCATAATTGTGTATATAAAAACAAAATCAAACATGGAGAGTCTCAAAAACCCTTTTGTATGAGAAACTACTTTCTTTCGCGTTTGATTCAAATCATAAGCTGACAGTTGAACAGCTGAGCAAACATCTTTTTGACTTTAGATCTGCAGTGTCTGCTTTTTGCTGGCTGTATGTGGGTGGAGTAATACACAAAGGGTAAAGAGGCTGTACGGGTGCTGATATTGCTTAAATATATCACAGCTATCAGCCAATCAGATTCAGGAACCAGACAGAACTGTTGTATAAATATTACACACACACACACACACACACACACACACACACACACACACACACACACACACACACACACACACACACACACACACACACACACACACACACAGTTCAACTCAGAATTATTAGGGTCCTTGAATTATCGGCCTCTGTTTTTTCCCCTACTTTCTGTTTAATGAAGAGAAGATTTTTTCAACACATTTCTAACCATAATGGTTTGTTCTGTAGACTATCAAAAAAATATTGCTTAAAGGGGCTAAAAAATTTGTCTTTAAAATGGTGTTTAAAAACTAAAAATTGCTTTTAATCTAGCTGAAATAAAACAAATAAGACTTTCTCCATAAGAAAAAATATTATCAGACATACTGTGAAAATTTCTATGCTCTGTTACACATCATTTGGGAAACATTTAAAAAAGAAGAAAAAATTAAAAGGGGTGTAATAATACTGGCTTCTCTCTCTGTGTGTGTGTGTGTGTGTGTGTGTGTATGTATGTACATTTTTGTTTTTTGTAAAAGTAGAAAAATTTCCACAGAAGGGCCATATTAAGCCTTTAAAAAGCACTTAGAGCTGAAAGCTAGCATCTTGAAAAATATCTAGTAAAATATTATTTACTGTCATTATGGCAAACATAAGATAAATCAGTTATTAGAAATGAGTTATTAAAACTATTATGTTTAGAAATGTGTTGAAAAAAATATTATCTCTGTTAAACAGAAATTGGAGAAATAAATATATAATTCAGGAGGGCTAATAATTCTGACTTCAACAGTATATAAAGCATGAATAATTCACCACAGGAAGCCCAAGTTAATCTGCTGCTGTTTGAAAGAGCTCCAGAGCCCCCTGGTGGGCAAATGTGCCCATTTCTATAACTAGGTCAAACAGAAACAGAGGTTCTCACCATGTGTGAGAGAATGGAGCTCTTTATTCTCCTGAGACTCCGCAGATCAGTTTTGTCTTTTGTAGAGCACATTGCCACATAGTAATTGCCTCGTTTTATATAATACATTTTTCGAAAAGAGTATGATTTTGTTTTACAAAAAAGACATCTGTATGGGTTCATATAATGCGTTGGAAATGTCTTTAATACTCTTATTCAAAGTAGTTTATGTATTACAAGCAGTGATGGTAAAACATAAAATCTGAAAAGTAAGTACTCAACACTACTTAATAAGATCCCTGAAAAATCTCAACACACAGACAATAGTAATTAAACCTCATTTTAAGGGGTTAAAGATGGCCTTTTAGATTTATTACAAATGTTAATACTTCATTTTAATAACAAAAATTATATTCTTTGGTTAAGAAAAATGCAAATTATATACTGTAAATACATTAGTGGCTCAGTGGTTAGCACTGTCGGCTCACAGCAAGAAGGTAGCTGGTTCGAGCCCCGGCTGGATCACTTGGCATTTCTGTGTGGAGTTGGCATGTTCTCCCTGTGTTGGCGTGGGTTTCCTCTGGGTGCTAAGATTTACCCCACAGTTCAAAAACATGTGCTATAAGTGAATTGAATAAACTAAATTGCCTGTAGTATATGTGTGTTTGTGAATGTGAGGGGGACTGCAAGGGCTGTGTAAAACATATGCTGGATTTGCTGGCGGCTCATTTCACTGTGGCAACCCCTGATAAATAAAGAGACTAAGCTGAAGGAAAATGAACGAATGAATGTATAAATTGACAAATAGTTGAAATTTTCATTCATTTTGTGTTTTAGCTCAAGATGCAAACCTTAAACCAGAAACAGCATGGCATGTCTAAAACACAACAACTTTATGTATTAACATCATATTATGATTTTCAAAAAGTGCATGAGAAATTCACTGAAATATCACAGTAACAGACTTGACAGAATGAATCTACTAATGGTGTTTCATACACATTTTGTTCAAATTAATGAGAATGATGCATTAATACCTTTTGAATGCCTCAGTTTCACACCAGAGGAAGTTATATAACGTTAAATAACTAATGTAAGAGTTTAAGAACTTAGACTTTTTTTTTTTTACTATGGAAATTACAAATAACACAGAATATATATATATATATATATATATATATATATATATATATATATATATATATATATATATATATATATATTATAAGGGCAAAATTATTAGCCCCTTTAAGCTATATTTTTTTCCAGATAGTCTACAGAGTAAACAATCGTTATACAATAACTTGCCTAATTACCCTAACCTGCCTTGTTAATTAACCTAGTTAAGCTTTTAAATGTCACTGTAAGCTGTATAGAAGTGTCTTGATAAATATCTTGTAAAATGAGCGATTAAAACTATTATGTTTAGAAATGTGGTGAAAAAATTATCTCTCCATTTTTCTTCAGTTCACGATGGATAAAACGTTTCTTTTCTTATCCAAGTTTGTCCTCTTACAGGTCTTAAAACTAGACAAAATTATTAAACGTATGAGGCTATGTTACGTTAATTTTAAACAAGTTGTTTTACTCAACTTCACAAGGCTTAGAAGTGCCAGTAGTTAAAGATTGGCCCTCGTATTTTCAAGACAAAATGTCCCTAAATACACATACAAATATTCTTTTTTATTATAAATGTTTCATTAAAGTTTCAGTTTTGTTTTAATTCTGTGGGACTCACCTGTCCGGGAATTTGAGCAGGTTTGTTTTGGGCTTCGCGAGCTGATCGATCCTCGACGCCATGATCAAACAAAAACCAGCACGTTAAAAGTTTAGAAACATATAAGTGAAAGTTGGAAGTTCTCTATAATTATTTTGGCTTGAAAGTTGTTTTATTAGTCAACAGAGGCTTCTTCCTTGACTCACCGTTTGATTCAAGCGTCAGGTGTGTTGCGTGCCACCATAGCAACAGGGACGTGACGTGAGCGCGCTCAAACTTGCACTTCATTTATTTACAACCTGTGGGCTGCAATGCGGTGCGTATGCAGTCTCTTTTTTTTACAGTCTATGGCAGTAGTTCTCAAACTTTTTTCATCAAGTACCACCTCAGAAAAAAATTGTCTCTCCAAGTACCACCAAAATGAGTAGTATTGAAATACAATAGCGCAGTAGGCCCAGTAAAGCAGCCACAATTCTGCACAGTTAAAAAAAATGTGGCAGATTACCTTAGAAATATAGGCTTTATGTCATATATGGCATATTATATACGTATTTTTTGATTAATTTTTAAATGTTTGTACCATGTACATGACATACATCATTCCTCCGCGTACCACTAGCAGGAAGCCTGCGTACCACTAGTGGTACACGTACCACAGTTTGAGAACCACTGGTCTATGGCATTGGCAGGGGACGGGGTGCCCAAACTCGGTCCTGGAGGGCCGGTGTCCTGCAAAGATTAGTTCCAACCTCCAGATATAGGAAGGAGCGGTGCCATGTAGAGCTTTAAATGCAAATGTGAGTGTTTTAAAAATTATACTGGATTGAACTGGGAGCCAATGCAAGCTACGAGTGGTTATTTGAGGTACTGTTGCCTTTCCGTCAGCTGGAACCAGTCTGGTCCTTCTCCTCTGACCTCTGGCATCAACGAGGCATTTGTGCCCACAGAACTGCCACTCGCTGGATATTTCCTCTTTTTTGGACCATTCTCTGCAAACCCTAGAGATGGTTGTGCATGAAAATCCCAGTAGATCAGCAGTTTCTGAAATACTCAGACCAGCCCATTTGGCACCAACCTCCAGGCCACGTTCAAAGTGACTTAAATCACCTTTATAATAAGTGGTTCGTTTACTAAAGTGTTTGTCTCTTCCACAAGGGAGCAGACCATGATAGACGTGAAAGCAGTGCAGTAAGTGTGTTTAGAAGTCGAGATGCCGCTGCAAAATATCAAAATATGAGTTAAATAATATCTTATTGTCATTCAGTATTTATTTCTGTTAAAAAAATATTCTGACTTGTATTTATTAAAATACAGGTTTACATAAAAGTAAACATTACGATGCCCTCACAGCAAGAAGGTCGCTGGTTCGAGCCTGGGCGGGGTCACATGGGTTTCCTCCGGGTGCTTCGGTTTCCCCCACAAGTCCAAAGACATGAGGTATAGGAGAATTGGGTATGCTAAATTAACCGTATGTGTGTATGTGTGTGAATTAGTGTGTATGAATGTTTTCCAGTAATGGGTTGCAGGTGGAAAGGCATCCGCAGTGTAAAACATATGCTGGAAAAGTGGCGGTTCATTCCGCTGTGTCGACCCCAGATTAATAAAGGGACTAAGCCGAAAATAAAATAAATGATTAATAAAACCAATCTCTATGAGTTCAAAATTATCTTTTAATTTGTATGAATTAATAGTAAACAGATAAAGATTAGCAGGTAAATAAATATGTCTATAAGTAAAAAAATGTGTGTATCTCTGTTTTTATGTGTGTCATCTCTCTTTCTCTCTGTATATGTGTGCAAATCTCTATTTCTCTCTCACTCTGCGTGCGTCTCTCTCTCTCTTTGTGTGTGTGTAGCTCTGAGAGCAGCAGATGGAGCCGCAGCTCAGTCTGAATAATGATCATCCAGTCAGACGTTACACTGAAAACTGAATCCAAGAGGACAAAGCAGGAGATTACAGACAAACAAACAAACAAATAAACAACAAAAAACCCAAGCATGAGCAGCTGTCGGCACACAGGCTTCAGTGCTCTTCTTTCAGGACACACGACCTCAGTGAAACACAGCACGTGTCTGAGATATGGATATAAATAACCTCCTGCCAACCCAACTGCAGATATTCACCATCAGACACAGAGTTTACACATCTGACCTGCCAAACAAACACTGCAAATACACTTGTGGAAAATATTTTACACTGTAGCAGAATCTTAAAAGAAGCTATTTATTATAGAAGTAATATTGAGTGCAAACAATTGAATTAAATTAACAATTCAATTATTTACAAATAAAATAATTTATTTACTTCAAATACTAATTATTTTGTGTACATTTTCTAAAATCATTTAGCATATTTATGGCATTTAAAGGTGAATATTATTAATGTACTTTTTTTATTATTTGAATAATCAAGATTATAAAAATTGCCTGTTTATTTATATATTTTAAAATGTTTTTAAATGCTTCATTTTACTGATTTAATAAAGTACATTTTAAAACAAAAATTAAATGAACAAATTAAAAATTGTCTATTAATTTGTCCATCTAAAGGTGATTTATTAATGCACTTTTTATTGTTTGATTAAAAAGAAGCTCACTTTAGCATATTCATTCATATTCCTTTGGCTTAGTCATTATTTCAGAGGTCTCCACAGCGTAATGAATTACCAACTATATCAGCATATGTTTTACACAGCGGATGCCCTTCCAGCTGCAACCCAGTACTGGGAAACACCCATACACACTCATTCTCACACACTCATACACTCATACACTACGGCCAATTTAGCTAGCTCAGTTCATCTAGTGCATTTGTTTGGACTGTGGGAAACCAGAGCACCCACAGAAAACCCACACCAACGCAGGGAGAACATGCTAACTCCACACAGAAATGACAACTGACTCAGCAGAGGCTTGAACCAGCAACCTTCTTGCTGTGAGGTGACAGTGCTAACCACAAGAATTTAAATAATAAAACAAATTTTCTTTTAAATCAACATTTAATGTTTATTTTTATTTAGCATTTATTTATTTACTTAAACAAAATGTTTCTATCTAGTCCTCTCATGTAACATGAATGTAATTTGCTTATTTTAATAAGGACTCTTATTTTAATAAGCTTGATAAGTTGCAGTCAGCAATTCATTATTAAAAAATTAATTCTAATGAGGTTTAACAACTTTACACTTAAATAATGGTATATGCGAGCTGTCACTGGTACCTTTTCGAAGGGTTCACATTTTTATTTGCCCACCAAAAGAGTGTCATTGGTACCCTTTTAGCAGTGGAAACACAAGCTTGATAAAGGTGACCTGTACCGACCCGTACCATACCGCACTGTACCAGTCAGTGGAAACAAGCTATTTAAGTGTTTGGGAAAATTTACTAGCAGTTTCTGAGTAAAAATTGTTAAAAACAATTTCTCTGTATATTAAAAATATTCTTAAAATAAAAAATTATAATTAATATAATATCATATAAAACAATATAATATCATATAAAACAATATAATATAATATAATATAATATAATATAATATAATATAATATAATAATACAATGTAATATAATATAAAACAATATAATATAATATAATATAATATAATATAATATAATATAATATAATATAATATAATATAATATAATATAATATAATAATACAATGTAATATAATATAAAACAATATAATATAATATAATATAATATAATATAATATAAAACAATATAATATAATATAATATAATAATACAATATAATATAATATAATATAATATAATATAATATAATGTAATATAATATAATATAATATAATATAATATAATATAATATAATATAATATAATATAATATAAAACAATATAATATAATATAATATAATATAATATAAAACAATATAATATAATATAATATAATATAATACAATATAATATAATATAATATAATATAATATAATATAATATAATATAATATAATATAATATAATAATACAATGTAATATAATATAAAACAATATAATATAATATAATATAATATAATATAATATAATATAATATAATATAATATAATATAATATAATATAAAATATTAATACAATATAATATAATATAATATAAAACAATATATAACAATATAATATAATATAATATAATATAATATAAAACAATATAATATAAAATAATATAATATAATAATACAATGTAATATAATATAAAACAATATAATATAATATAATATAATATAATATAAAATATTAATATAATATAATATAATATAAAACAATATAATATAATATAATATAATATAATATAATATAATATAATATAATATTATATAATATAATATAATATAAAACAATATATAACAATATAATATAATATAATAATACAATGTAATATAATATAAAACAATATAAAACAATATAATATAATATAATATAATATAATATAATATAATATAATATAATATAATATAAAATATTAATACAATGTAATATAATATAATATAAAATAATATAATATAATATAATATAATAATACAATGTAATATAATATAAAACAATATAAAACAATATACTATAATATAATATAATATAATATAATATAAAACAATATAATATAATATAATATAATATAATATAATATAATATAATATAATATAATATAATATAATATAATATAAAACAATATAATACAATATAATAATACAAAGTAATATAATATAATATAATATAATATAATATAATATAATATAATATAATATAATATAATATAATATAATATAATAAAAAACAATATAATATAATACAATACAATATAATAATACAAAGTAATATAATATAATATAATATAATATAATATAATATAATATAATATAATATAATATAATATAATATAATATAATATAATATAATATAATATAATATAATTCCCTGACAATAAAAATAATTAGCTGGCCTTCAGTCATTAAGCTGGTTAAACACATCTAAAGCTTAAAGGTCTTTGAAGAGTAAAGGTGGACGTCAGGGCTCTTCAGGCCCTGCAGGGCATCAGTGTGTTTAAACCTGCTGAAGAATGCAGATCAGCACAAACCATCATACAAGCACACACAAGTTCAACATCACCACAGGATTTGACTTACAAAAGCATTCAACACCAGGATCAAAACATCTGAAATAAACAAAACACATACAGTAGAATTTAGAAGTATTATCCCTCCTAAATTATTACCCCCATTTATATTCTATTCAACTGAGTTTTTTAACACATTTCGAAACATAAAAAGCTTTAATATCTCATTACTAATAACTGATGCATGAGATCATTAATGTCTTGTGATGAAATGTCTTGTTAATGTCTTCTGATAGTTTAAGACAGATATAATGACTTTAATTAGTTTAAAATCATCTCTTTTACATGTACGACATTTGATAATTAAATAAACAGAAAATGAAAACGTTTTGGGGTTTAGTGCTATACATCAGATCTGACATCAGTACTGATGTTCGTCTTAAACAGCTTTTGCTTTGTTAACATTATTGATCAAAAGATTAAAAGTTATTGATCAAGATAAAAAGTTGAGTGTTTTAGAAAAAAGTCCGCATTTGCAGAGTATCCGGAAAGTATTCATATCGCTTTACTTTTTCCACATTTCCTCCAGACACAAGGCTGGGGAAGGTTACAGAAACATTTCTGCTGCTCTGAAAGCTCAAATGAGCACAGCGTCCTCCATCATCCGTAAGTGGAAGATGTTTGGAACCACCAGGGCTCTTCCTAGAGCTGGCTGGAGAGCTAAGCTGAGTGATCGGGGGAGAGGGGCCTTAAGGCTCCTACACACCGGGACGCTTTTTGTCTGCGTGTATAATCAGCATTTTACCGAGACGTTTTTCCGTGTTCAAACCCAAGCGATTTTGAGTATGCAAAATCACTTCTTGAAGTTAGATGGAGCTACACACATTTAAGCTTCCGACACCCGCTTGTAACACAGAAGAAGAGGAAGAGAGGAAGTTCACACGCTTGTTGTTAAAGTTACTGGTGATTCGAACATGCATAGATGGTTCAAGTAGCAGCTCCAGCTCTAGCGATGAAGAAATGATTAGTGTTCACAGAACAATGAGCAGCTCCACGTTCATTTGCCTCTGGGCATCTTCTTCAATTCGAGCTCGCATTGACAGTTTTGCGCTTGAACGCCTCCAAGTGCTGTTTACAGAAACTTCAGTAGCTCTGTGCATGTGAACAAAAGTGCTAATCTGATTGGTGGAGAAGGTTTTAACACGGCGCGCGTCAAATCAAAAATGAGTGTTTTTTTTTTTTTTTTTTAAATGACGCTTTTGCGCCTGGCGTTTTGCGCTTTGGTGTGCACGATCACATTGACGCCCTTTAATTAGACACGAGGCGTTAAACGTCGACAGAAAACGCAAGCAAAAAACGTCTCGGTGTGCATGGGCCTTTAGTCAGGGAGGTGATCAATAACCCGATGGTTCTTCTGTGTTGAGAGAAGAACCTTACAGAAGGACAACCATCTGTGCAGCGATCCACCAATCAGCCTAGATGGAAGCCACACCCCACCTGGAATTTGCCAAAAAGCACCTAAAGGACTCTCAGACAATAGAAAGCTAAACTCTCTGGTCTGATGAGGCTAAAATTGAACTCTTTGGCGTTACTCCAGGCCTTACGTTTAGAGAAAACCAGGCACCGCTTATCATCAGGCTAACACCATCCCTACAGTGAAGCATGGTGGTGGCAGCATCATACTGTGGGGATGTTTTTCAGCAGCAGGAACTGGAAGACTAGTCAGGATAGAGGGAAAGATGAATGCAGCAATGTACAGAGACATCCTGAATGAAAACCTGCTTCAGAGTGCTCTTGACCTCAGACTGGGGCGACGGTTCATCTTCCAGCAGGACAATGACCCAAAGCACACCGCCAAAATATCAATGTAGTGGCTTCACAACAACTTGGTGAATGTCCTTATGTGGCCCAGCCAGAGCCCAGACCTAAATCCTATTGAACATCTCTGGAGAGATCTGAAAATGGCTGTACACTGTGTCGTTTTCCCATCAAACCTGATTGAGAGGTACTGCAAAGAGGAATGGGCAAACATCCCCAAAGACAGGTGTGCCAAGCTTGTGGCATCATATTCAAAAAGACTTGAGGCTGTAATTGCTGCCAAAGGTTCATCAACAAAGTAAAGCAAAGGCTGTTAATACTGATGTACATGTGATTTTTTTTAGGTTTTTTATTTTTAATACATTTAAAAAAATCTTTTTTTCACATTGTCTTTATGGGGTATTGGGTGTAGAATTTTGAGTAAATAAAGGAATTTAATCCATTTTGGAAAAAGGCTGAAAAAAAAAAAAAAACAGTCACAACTTCTGGTTTGTGTGGACTTTAAGTAAGATTTAAAAATAGGAAATTAATATTTTTATTCAGCAATAAAAGCCCTAAATCTTTCAAAAGTGATATCAAAAGCATTTACAATCTTTGAAAACTATTGATTTCAAATAAATTCAACATTTTCTGTCCACTATAAAGAAATCTGCAAATGAGTCAAGAGTTACCTGCCTTTCTACACGAGTAATTCTGCTCATCTGCACCCTTTATTCGCCCTTTCCTGCTTCCTGAACGGTGAAGGTCTGGAATGGTAGAAATGCAGGCTGTGCTCCAGGATCAGCTGTTCTTCAGGAGATCAAGATGCCTTCCTGGTGCTTGTTCAGGAATTTTCTTTGACCCGAAACTGATGAAATAATGCTGCTTCAGTGAACAAAACACCTACACACACACGCGCGCACACAGACACACACGCACACAAATGAACAATACCCAAACATATTCATCAGAAGCAAATTTTACAAACTCAATCTCAAAATTTTAAACTTTCTATTTTAACCATTATTTATAGGCATGTTTTAACTTTTTATTGCCTAATTCACAACACACATGTAGGCATATTTGTGAATTTGTTCGCAGGTTTATTGTAATGTTTGTGAATATGGAGTAATCTGAATGAACAGATGCATACATGAGGTTAGTCATTTGCATAAAAATATTTCCATACAACATACACGCACACACAAACACACACGCACACACAAACACAATCCTGGCAGCTCAAGCTATGTTACAGCTCTTCTGACTTCCACTATAGACCATTTCAGTGTGGTGATGTCAATAACCCATGAACATTTCCTGCTTGTTATCAAACTATTTCACATCTGTAACAAGAGGTGATTCAATCACAATTTGATGTTATAACAGCTATCGCAGCAATATTTTTCAATATGTGGAACTTTTTGAGCTCTCAGAAGCTATGGAAATTAAAAATGTGAAACAGGAAATTTGTCAGGATTATTGTTATTGTTTACATCCCTCAAAATGGTCTATATGCGGTGAAATATATAAATGATATATTTATAAATTCTATGATACTGCTAATATCATTCAGCAAAAATCAAGTATTCACAAGCCCTGTGGTTTTATAAATAATAATGTTATAATGAGCAATTCCGGCGTTATGGATGTGACATTTGCACATAAATTACATAAATTAAGGAGAAAGGTCAAACCGAGCATCAGAATGGGGAAGAAAGGTGATTAAAGTGACTTTGAACGTGGCATGGTTGCTACGATGCCAGATGGGCTGGTCTGAGTATTTCAGAAACTGCTGATCTACTGGGATTTTCACACACAACCATCTCTAGGGAGAATGAGAATGATCTGAAAAAGAGAAAATATCCAGTGAGCGGCAGTTCTGTGGGTGCAAATGCCTTGTTGATGCAGAGGTCAGAGGAGAATGGCCAGACTAGTTTGAGCTGATAGAAAGGCAACAGTCACTCAAATAACCACTTGTTAAAACCGAGGTCTGCAGAAGAGCATCTCTGAACACAACACGTCCAACCTTGAGGTGGATGGGCTACAGCAGCAGAAGACCAAACCGGGTGCCACTCCTGTCAGCTTAGAACAGGAAACTGAGACAATTTACACAGGCTCACCAAAATTGGACGATAGAAGATTGGAGAAACGTTGCCTGGTCTGATGAGTCTCGATTTCTGCTGCAACATTCGGATGGTCGGGTCAGAATTTGGCAACGACAACATGAAAGCATGAATCCATCCTGCCTTGTATCAACAGTTCAGGCTGCTGGTGGTGGTGTAATGGTGTGGGGGATATTTTCTTGGCACACTTTGGGACTATTAGTAACAATTGAGCATTGTGTCAACGCCACAGCCTGCATGAGTATTGTTGCTGACCATGTCCATCCCTTTATGACCACAGTGTACCCATCTCCTGATGGCTGCTTTCAGCAGGATAACTCACCATGTCATAAAGTGTGAATCATCTTAGACTGGTTTCTAGAACATGAAAATGAGCTCACTGTACTCAAATGGCCTCCACAGTCACCTGTTCTCAATCCAATAGAGCACCTTTGGATGTGGTGGAACAGGAGATTCGCATCATGGACATGCAGTCGACAAATTTGTAGCACCTGTGTGATGCTATCATGTCAATATGGAGCAAACTTTCTGAGTAATATTTCCAGTACATTGTTGAATCCATGCCAAAAAGGATTCAGGCAGTTCTGAAGGAAAAATGGGTCCAACCCGGTACTAGTAAGGTGTACCTAATAAAGTGGCCGGAGAGTGTGTGTCCACATTAAATTGAAATATTTATTTATAGTTTCCAAAACAACTAACCGCAGAGTTATGAGATAAAAAAATATCAATCTGTAAACATTTTTTAGATTTTAAATGAGGGAAATAAGCATAAAAGGATGGATGTAACCAAACAAAAGTCTGCAAGTTTACAGTATACAACATGCTTTGTAGAAATTCTGTGAACTAAACTGCACAACCCAAAAGAAATGATGCTAATCAAAAGGATAAGAGTTGGCTCACAGTAGAACTGATTTTTTTATTTGACTTGTTTTTTGTTTTGTTTTTTGTATTCATAAGGGAAAAGCTTGGTAATGGATGTGCTCTCCGTTGTGGGTGTGACAGATGTGAAATTGCCTCTTGTGTGACTTAGTTAAATCAAATATAACTGTTTGAAAACAACGACAGACATTTTTGAGTATTTCTACAGTACTGTAAAATACAAGCCTACACAATAAAACCTTGAAAGGCTTTTACTATTTTGGTAAAAACTTTATTTTTTTCATGGGAAGTTTGACATTCGCATGTAGTTGCTCAATAATTAAATAATACAATAAACTAACTACAACTTCATTCATTCATTCATTTTCTTGTCGGCTTAGTCCCTTTATTAATCCGGGGTCACCACAGCGAACTCATCCAGCACATTTTTTTACATAGCGGATGGCCTTCCAGCCGCAACCTATCTCTGGGAAACATCCACACACACACTCATACACTACGGACAATTTAGTCTACCCAATTCACCTGTACCACATGTCTTTGAACTGTGGGGGAAACTAGAGCACCCGGAGGAAACCCACGAGAACGCAGGGAGAACATGCAAACACCAAGGGTTAACTAAGCCGAGGTTCGAACCAGCAACCAAGCGACCTTCTTGCAGTGAGGCGACAGCACCACCTACTGCGCCACTGCGTCGCCATCTAACTACAACTTGACTGTCACAATTTTTATATCGTCATCTTTAAAATGTAATGTATGCTATAATAACATCTGTTTGGTGTTGACACTCACATCACACACACCAGCAAGTAACCAACACAATGCAAGGATGCGGGACTGTTGTTTACAGTACAACTCATGCAGGACAATGCTGGCAGTCGTTTCCTCAGGACAGTCACAGTGTGTCAGAACACTAATGTTTATCTAGAGCAAACACACAAAGCACAACTGAGAGAACACGATAATCAGCTCTTTAAAACGGCAATGACAAAAAGTGCATCTGGAAGAGTGACACCTTTAATTATTATAATTATTTTTTAAATAAATAAATAAATTGATTTCAAAATTTCACTATGTATGGAAAATGTTTTATTTTTATATTACCAGTGTTGTGCTTATTTTCTTAATGAGTAATCGTGCATTCGAATGGGGCTTTAGTGTCAACACTTGACTGAGGGCGAGTCTAAAGTTGGGGCTGACGCGATCGTCATAGCAGCGTCAACCAATGAAATTAGTCTGCGATCGGCTACTGTCTGAGCTGGGGTATTTGCAAAAAGCAATCTGATTGGCTGACGCTTCCGTTGGCGCTTGAAAAGTTGAGAAATCCCCAACTTCTGCAGCAAGCAACGCCACCACTGAAGCGTAATACATTGCTATAACATACATTGCAGTGGGTAGCACTCCCCGTGTTGGCGTGGGTTTCCTCCGGGTGCTCCGGTTTCCCTCACAGTCCAAACACATGTGCTATAGGTGAATTGGGTAAGCATAATTACGCGTAGTGTTTGTGGAGGGATGGGTTGCAGCTGGAAGGGAATCCGCTGTGTAAAACATAAGCTGGATAATTGGTGGTTCATTCCGCTTTGGCGAATGAATTTTAATTGAATTTTAAATAAACAGTTATTATCATCTATTTATTAAGATATATTCATAAAAGGCACACAATTATATGTTTTAAGCACTTTACATAAAATGTAAGCATTTAAAGTACATTTTCAAGAATTTCCAGCACCCGTATGAATGAACCCTGATACAAATCAATAAACAAATCTGCATAAATGTAAAAAAAAAAAAAAAACTGTATAATTACCTTAAAAACATTTGAATAATTATGTCATTTTGACAAAACTATAACTTCTATTTGCTGTTCTATTTTCTATTTTACTTAAATGTTTTATGTACAATCAACTTAAATTCTTAAAAAAAAAAACTAACTTTTCATGTTGTCCCAACTATTTAGTCCCAACTAAATTGTGCTGAATTTTTTTATTGTGTACCTCAAAGGGTCCCACACAATTCTTTCATGTTGTCCCAACACTAATTGATTGAGCTAACCTAATAGATTTTACAAATTTAATTTGATAAAGCGGTAGCGCAGTGGCATGATCGTCGTCTCACAGCAACCGGGTGCTCCGTTTCCCCACAATCCAAACATGTGCTATAGTTGAATTGGGTAAGCTAAAGTTGTCTGTGGTGTGCGTGTGTGAATGAGTGTGTATGGATGTTTCCCAAAGTTGGGTTGCAACTGGAAGGACATCTGTTTGGTAAAACATATGCTGGATAAGTTGGTGGTTCATTTCGCTGTGACAACCCCTGTTTAATAAAGGGACTAAGTTGAAAAGAAAATGAATAAGTGAATTCATTTAACTAAAGCATTTAGGCTGCCCCAAAAAACTGTGTTGTTTCAACTTTTAAATAAGTATGTTGAGCAAGCAGCAAAAGCAATTTTTTGAGTGCTGTTTTTAAACGTCTCCACAACAACAACCTGCTTTGCATGCAGACATTTAAAGAGAACTATCACTCCTTTGTGTAGATGAGTTCAGTTACACCACAGTAACACAAGAACACATATCAAGTACACAATAAAGGCCACCTATGATGGAAATCATCTTTTGTAAGCTGTTTGGACAGAACTGTGTGCAGGTATAGTGTGTCCACAGTCATATTGGAGTGATATAAAGACAATAAGCCTCTTTTTTTTAATTTCCTGAATTTGACCAGGATCCAAATCCCAATGATTTTGAGCCCCAGTGCAACGTGACATAGGAGTGCGTTTTCCCCGCCCAACTGAATTGATTGACAGCCGCCATGTTTCTATAATAACATGTATACACATGTCCACAGAACATTGTTTTTGCAAAGAAACTGGGATTAAAATATCTGTTTTATAACTGTAAAATGTTTCTAAAACAGAGCATGTTTGTAACAAAGGTAGTAAAATCGCTAATTCTTAACCGATATAATCACCACAGTGCATGTGTGTTTGACTGTAAACGCCATTTTTGAATAAACTCCAACACAAATACATTAAATAAACTTGGTATTTTTGATTAGTGAACCTATTCATTTTAGCTTCCTCCGAGTATGTCTCTATCACTGACTGCTGTTTATCTGATGTACCGCAGGAGAAGCAGACATGCACGTGAGAACGGTGGGCGGGGAGATGCAGTTCACTTGGATTTAAGGCCACAGGCTACAAAAACAGCTACACTGCATTTAAGACACCAAACTGGGCAGATTTTAGAGGCTATAATAAATAATCTGATGGGTATTTTGAGCTGAAATTACAGACACATTCTGGAGACACCAAAGTCCTATTTTCCTTTTTCCACATTTCAGGTTACAATCTTATTCCAAAGTTGATTAAATTTATTTATTTCCTCTAAATTCTACAAACAATAGCCCATAATGACAATGTGAAAAAAGAGTTTTTGAATTTGTTGCAAATTTATTAAAAATAAAAAAGCTGTAAAATCACATTTACATCAGTATTCACAGCCTTTGCCGTGAAGCTCTAAATTGAGCTCAGGTACATTCTGTTTCCACTGATCATTCTTGAGATGTTTCAGCAGCTTCATTGGAGTTCACCTGTGGTCAATTCTGTTGATTGGACATGATTTGAAAAAGCATACACCTGTCTAAGGTCCCAGGGTTGACAGTGCATGTCAAAGCACAAACCAAGCATGAAGACAAAGGAATTGTCTGTAGACCTCAGAGACAGGATTGTCTCAAGGCACAAGGCTGGGGAAGGTTACAGAAACATTTCTGCAGCTCTGAAAGTTCCAATGAGCACAGCGGCCTCCAACATCCTTAAGTGGAAGATGTTTGGAACCACCAGGACTCTTCCTAGAGCTGGCCGGCCATCGAGGGAGAATGGCCTTAGTCAGAGATGTGACCAATAACCTGATGGTCACTCTGTCTGAGCACCAGCGTTCTTCTGTGGAGAGAGGTGTAGCGATCCACCAATCAAAGACATCCTGAATGAAAACCTGCTTCAGAGTGCTCTTGACCTCAGACTGGGGTGACAGTTCATCTTCCAGCAGGACAATGATCCAAAGTAAACTGCCAGAATATTAATGGAGTGGCTTCACAACTCTGTGAATGTCCTTGAGTGGTCAAGCTAGAGCCCAGACCTAAATCCTATTGAACATCTCTGAAGAGATCTGAAAATGGCTGTACACCGTCACTCTCCATCGAACCTGATAGAGCTTGAGAGGTACTGCAAAGAGGAATGGGCAAACATCCCCAAAGACAGGTGTGCCAAGCTTGTGGCATCATATTCAAAAAGACTTAAGGCTGTAACTGCTGCCAAAGGTGCATCAACAAAGTATTGAGCAAAGGCTGTGAATACTGATGTACATGTGATTTTTCAGGTTTTTTTATTTGTATTAAATTTGCAACAATTTCAATAAATCTTTTCACATTGTCATTATGGGGTATTGTGTGTAGAATATTGAAGAAATAAATGAATTTAATCCAGTTTGGAATAAAGTTGTAACAAAAAATGTGGAAAAAGTGAAGCGCTGTGAATACTTTCTGGATGCACTGTAGGTGCCCTTTAAAAATGACATTAGCTGTTTGTTCAAACTACTTGTTTAAAGTGTGCTGAAACAACACAATTCTTTAGTGTTTTATGTTCAATCCACTTACATTTGTAAAAACTAATAAGCCAATTTAAGTCCTTAATCTGATGGGTATTTTGAGCTGAAATTACAGACACATTCTGGAGACACCAAAGTCCTATTTTCCTTTTTCCACATTTCAGGTTACAATCTTATTCCAAAGTTGATTAAATTTATTTATTTCCTCTAAATTCTACAAACAATAGCCCATAATGACAATGTGAAAAAAGAGTTTTTGAATTTGTTGCAAATTTATTAAAAATAAAAAAGCTGTAAAATCACATTTACATCAGTATTCACAGCCTTTGCCGTAAAGCTCTAAATTGAGCTCAGGTACATTCTGTTTCCACTGATCATTCTTGAGATGTTTCAGCAGCTTCATTGGAGTTCACCTGTGGTCAATTCTGTTGATTGGACATGATTTGAAAAAGCATACACCTGTCTAAGGTCCCAGGGTTGACAGTGCATGTCAAAGCACAAACCAAGCATGAAGACAAAGGAATTGTCTGTAGACCTCAGAGACAGGATTGTCTCAAGGCACAAGGCTGGGGAAGGTTACAGAAACATTTCTGCAGCTCTGAAAGTTCCAATGAGCACAGCGGCCTCCAACATCCTTAAGTGGAAGATGTTTGGAACCACCAGGACTCTTCCTAGAGCTGGCCGGCCATCGAGGGAGAATGGCCTTAGTCAGAGATGTGACCAATAACCTGATGGTCACTCTGTCTGAGCACCAGCGTTCTTCTGTGGAGAGAGGTGTAGCGATCCACCAATCAAAGACATCCTGAATGAAAACCTGCTTCAGAGTGCTCTTGACCTCAGACTGGGGTGACAGTTCATCTTCCAGCAGGACAATGATCCAAAGTAAACTGCCAGAATATTAATGGAGTGGCTTCACAACAACTCTGTGAATGTCCTTGAGTGGCCCAGCCAGAGCCCAGATGTAAAACCTATTGAACATCTCTGAAGAAATCTGAAAATGGCTGCACACCGTCACTCTACATCGAACCTGATAGAGCTTGAGAGGTACTGCAAAGAGGAATGGGCAAAAATCTCCAAAGACAGGCGTGCCAAGCTTGTGGCATCATATTTAAATCGACTTGAGGCTGTAATTGCTGCCGAATTTGCATCAACAAAGTATTGAGCAAAGGCTGTGAATACTGATGTACATGTGATTTTTCAGGTTTTTTATTTGTATTAAATTTGTAACAATTTTAATCAATCTTTTCACATTGTCATTATGGGGTATTGTGTGTAGAATGTTGAGGAAATAAATGAATTTAATCCAGTTTAGAACAAGGCTGTAACATAAAAAATGTGGAAAAAGTGAAGCGCTGTGAATACTTTCTGGATGCACTGTAGGTGCCCTTTAAAAATGACATTAGCTGTTTGTTCAAACTACTTGTTTAAAGTGTGCTGAAACAACACAATTCTTTAGTGTTTTATGTTCAATTCACTTACATTTGTAAAAACTAACAAGCCAACTTAAGTCCTTCATGTTGTCACAAAGCCAATTGATTGTGTGGAACCCAGCATTCTTCTTAAAATCAAGCTTTCATTGCATTGACCGAGTGTTTGCACACACATAAGCGCAGGTTTCAGGCCTCGGGCTGAAGGTTTTGAAGCAAACACCACTAATTGTTGGTCTCAAGAATCTGAATACAAAGACACAAAAACTCTAAACTGAATGAGGCGATTTAAAAAGGCACTGATCTGTAGACAGAGAGATATGAGATGTTTCAGACAACACACACACACACACACACGCACGCTAACACACTCAGTCACATGGAGAAGCTCTGACCTATTTTTTACAGTATGTTGCAAGAGCGCTTTATAAGGATGAATCCTTTGACTGCGTTCTGCTGTAGAAATGTGCTTCACCCTTCGGCCCAGTAATGTCACATCCAGTCAAAATCCAGCTGCACAGACAATAATTCAACACACACATACACAGACACACACACTTCATTATTTGTAGAAAACAACTCCTATTTTATTCCAAAGAAATGAAAAGGCTGGAAAACTGCAAATAGAAAAAACTTAAATAACAGTCCGTCATAACAAACAATAGCTACACCAGTGGGTCTCTACAGCAATAGTAATAATAACGCAATTATTTAATATCTCTGTATGTTTAAAATAAATCTAAACATGCTTGAAACTACAGCTTACTAAACAATTAAAATGATTAATTTACTCAACTTCAGATGGTGCAAGATGTAGATCTATTTTTTTCAGCAGGACTTTAATTACAGAATTTCATTTTTAGCTGTTATTTTTTAAGCTTTTTAACGTTTTGCTTCATAAAACCTCATTACCTGGGTTTACATCACAAATTTAGATTAATATTTCCCTAATTCACATCACACAATATTTATTTCTACACCCACTTGAGTTGGTTTTGGTGAAAAAGTATTGATGTGAATTACGGAAAATTGAAACGCATTTGGCGAATAAACTCTGACGTAGAAAACATTACATTCACATTGACTCTATGAAGTCCTGTTCACACCAAGTACGATACCTATAAATATAAATTTAACAATAAATATATTTGCATCAGCACAGATTAATCAATTTTAGTTTGTTTTTCATTCGGCATTACCCCCCTTGTTACCTGCAGATGTCCTCAGTGTGCTACTAACGCATCTGACCAGTGAATCCAGCTTGTGTAATCTTTATTTCAAAATGTATTAAGCTAATCGCACTCGGTGTAGTGGAATAAAACAACACAAACTAAAGTTTTCTAAAGAAGGGACCACAAAGACTTGTTTCCGGTCAGCTACAATGTCATTAGTAACTTTAAATTGTGTAAAAGAAAAGCTAAACCAGTAGGTCTCTACAGCAATAATAATAATAATAACACCACTATTTTAAAATCTCTGTATATTTAAAATAAATCTAAACATTCTTGGAACGACAGCTCACTAAATAATTAAAAAGATTAATTTGCTTAACTTAAGGCCAATCAAGATCCATTTTATCAGTAGGACTTTAATTAAAGAAGATTCTTAGCTGTTATTTTATTCATTTATTTTTCCACTTTTTAAAGTTTTGCTTCATAAAACCTCATTAACTGAGTTTCCATCACAAATTCCAATTAATATTTCCCTAATTCACATCACACAATATGTTTTTACGCCCACTTGAGTTGATTTTGGTGAAAAAGTATTGATGTGAATAACAGAAAATTTAAACGCATTTGGCGAATAAACTCTGATGTAGCAAACATTCATTTTAGTTTACGCTTTTTATTCAGCATTACCCCCTTTTAACCAGCAGTTGTCCTCAGTGTGCTACTAGCACATCTGACCAGTGAATCCGGCTCAATTAATCTTTATTTTAAAATGTATTAAGCTAATCGCACTTGGTGAAGTGGAATAAAACAACACAAACCATTTTTCCAAACATTTTCTAAAGGAAGGACCATAATTATGCTGAAACTAGCACTGGAAACCTGAGGTAGTATTTTTATACTTCATTTTGTTTCATTTACCAGTCATCTGTAGCTTTAAATTGCGTTAAATTGTAGTTTTAAAGTCCTTTATATTTATATTTCTGTTTCTTTCTTGTTATATCAAAGATTTTTTGAAGAAAGCAGGAGAAAACTGTAATCATTAATTTCCATAGTATTTGTTTTTTCCTACCACAGATGTCAAAGGTTACAGGTTTCCTGCATTCTTCAAAATATCTTCTTTTTTGTGTTCAACAGAAGAAATAATCACATAAAAGTTTAAAACCCCTTTTGAGTGAGTAAATAGTCAGTAAAAATTAATCTTTGGGTAAACTATCCCTTTAAAAAAATTTCATTACCAAGATTTAAGAAACTTTAGATTAGGGCTGTCTAAATTCGCTCCTGGAGGGCCGGTATCCTGCTCCAACTTCCTTCAACACTTACGCCTGCAGGTTTCTAGCATACCTTGAAGGAGCATGATAAGCTGGTTCAGGTGTGTTTAATTGGGGTAGGAACAAAAATATGTGTGTTTCAGGACTGAGTTTGGGCACCCCTGCTATATTTATCGAAAATAAAGTCACGTTTTGCAATCTAAATGCAGTGTTTGTGTCATCAGACTTCCTTCACGTGCAAGTAAAGATGGGTCTCGTTAGTGTTTTAACGGTTTTACTACTTTTATCAATACTCTTTATCGGTTCGGTACTATAACAGTTCTCTTATCTGTACCTTTTATATTGTTTTTTCTTTTGGTAAAATTAAACAGAATTAACAACACTTTATTTAATTTATTTATTATTATACATTATTTAATGTAAAATAAAACTAAATCAATAAATGTAAAACAAATAAATATATATATAAAAAAAATTCCTGTAAAAGAATTTACAATGGTTTAAATGAAAATGACTCATGAAAATGAAAAATCAACATCACTTTTCTGGCAGAAGTCGGAATATTTATTGGTTTATTGTGCTTCTTGCAGTTGAAAATACCCTCTTTGAGTTGCAAAATGCAGTTAAATAACCAGATAACGTTTAAGATGTTTCATTAACGCCTTCACCTAAATGAGTTAAGTGTTTTGAGAGTTAACAATGTAAAAATAAGCAGTTTTTTATGTTTTAATAAGCATAGTTTATGTGGATGATGTACCTTTAGCTATAGGCAGTCGAAAACTTTTCATTTGTCTTTCTGCAGTTATAACACATTTGAAAGACGCTAAGCCAGATTGCTTGCGCTTCCACGTATACATAAAACAATCTGTTGCGTTTGTTGCAACAGGCATTGTCGGTGTCCACTCAGGAAATACAACCTGTTTGGTTCTCTCTGCCACTCCACAAGCTTACGAGCTGTGTGTGCGCGCGAGTCTGTGTCATGAGCTACTGTGAAGCCTTTTATACTTGATGCATTTCTCATGGGACATTGCCAACTGTGCAGATGAATATCAAATATCGCAAATTAGAAAAGGTTGGTCAGTTAAATTATGCTACTGAAAGTAATGTTTATTCAGCAATAATTCTCTAGTAGCAGAATTGTAGACAATTAACGTCAGAGCTAATCGATACTTTTATAATTTAGCACCAATAACGATAAAGTATTGAGTTTCGGTACTCCTGGAGGGCCGCAGCTCTGCACAGTTTAGTTCCAACCCTAATTGTCTCTGAAAGTATTGTTACAATTAACTTTATGACTCAACAAGAAACACAGTTTCAGCTAAAAAAAAAAAAAACAAACATCTTCACTGAAGAAAAAATACACCTTGATGATTTGAAGTTGAATAAATGAACAACTTATCATTGTTTTTGGGGGTAAACTATCCATTTAAGACATTGTTTTTCTCACACATTGATCAAAAGTGAGACTTTGCTAAAGAATGTAATAAACATCTGCAAGTAAGGTATGAAAAATTAAAGGGAAAACCGTGCCATATTGCTAAATATTCTTTATATTTTTAAGCAAAAACTCACTAATTTTAATCAGAAAACAAAACAAAAGAGATAGTTCACCCAAAAATGAATATACAGTCTTCATTTACATTAGCTCGACTTGCTCCACTTGTATGAGCTTCTTTCTTATTATATTGAAGATATTTTGTAGAAAGCTAACTCTTACTATCCACTTCCATATTATTTGTTTTTCCTACTACAGATGCCAATGGTTACAGGTTTCCAGCATTCTTCAAAATATCTTCTTTTGTGTTCAACAGAAGAAAGAATCACATAAAAGTTTGAAACCCCTTGGGGGTGAGTAAATATTCATTTTTGGGTGAATTATCCCTTTATGTAATATTCATTACCAAGATTTAAGAAACTTTAGACATTTATGGAAAACTAAAATCACAGTCTAAATGCAGGATTTCCATCAAGTGCGACTAGCTTTAAATTTATGAGTCAACAAAGGCCACAGTTTCAGCTAAAAACCATCTTCAAAGTCCTACTGAAGAAAAAACATACATCTTGATGATCTGAAGTTGAATAAATTAACAATGAATTATTATAATTTGTTTTGTGGGGACTATTCATTTAAGACAGATTGATCAAATGTGAGACTTTACTAAAGAGTGGAATAAAATCCGCCAGTTAGGTATGAAAAACTAAAGGGAAAACCATGTCATACTGCTAAATAATTTGTACATTTTAAGCAAAAACTCAATCATTTTAATCAGAAAACAAGGCTTAATATCTTAAAGGAACAGTTCACCCCACAAAATGAATATTCTGTCATTTACATTAGCTTGACTTGCTCCACCTGTATGAGCTTCTTTCTTAATACATTGAAGATATTTTGTAGAAAGCTGGACAACTGTAAACAATCATTTCCATAGCATTTTTTTTCTACTACAGATGCCAATGGTTACAGTATTCCAGCATTCTTCAAAATATCTTCTTTTGTGTTTAACAGAAGAAAGAATCACGTACAATCTTGAAACCTGCTTCAGGTGAGTAAATATTCATTTTGTTGGCTAATTATCCCTTTATGTCATTTTCATTATAAAGATAAAAGAAAGTTTAGACATTTATGGAAAACTAAAATCAAGGTTTGCACTCTAAATGCAGGATTTCCATCACGTGCGACTAAATAAATCCCAAAAATCACCAAAACTTCTTTTTTTAATTCTCAAAGCATTGTTAGCTTTAAATTATGAGTCAACAAAGGCAACAGCTTCAGCTAAAATCATCTTCAAAGTCCTACTGGAGAAAAAAATACATCTTGATGATCTGAAGTTGAATAAATGAACAACTAATCGTTATTTTTTTGGAGGTGAACTTTCCAATTAAGACATTGTTTTTCTGACACATTGATCAAAAGTGAGACTTTACTAAAGAATGTAATAAACATCCGCCAGTGAGATATGAAAAATTAAGATGAAAACCATACTGTTAAACATTCTCAACATTTGTAAGCAAAAACTCTTTCATTTTGATCAAATGAAAATTCTGTCATCGTTTGCGCAACTTTGACTTGTTCCAAACCCGTTTCTTGTTATATTGAAGATATTTTGAAGAAAGCTGAAGAACTCTAATCATTCATTTCCATATTATTTGTTTTTCCTACAATAGATGTCAATGGTTACAGGTTTCCAGCATTCTTCAAAATATCTTCTTTTGTGTTCAACTGAAGAAAGAATCACATAAAAGTTTGAACCCCCTTGCAGGCGAGTAAATAGTGAGTAAATGTTAATGTTTTGGTAAATTATTCCTTAATGTAATTTTAATTACCAAGATTTAAGAAACTTTAGACATTTATCAAAAGCTAAAATCACGTTTTGCAGTCTAAATGCAGGATTTCCATCATGTGCGACTAAATAAATCCCCAAAAATCTTTATAATTTCAAAGCTGTTCACCATATCATTCACTATACAGCAGGAGCTTGTGTTTCTTCACAGGAAAAATACTCATTACTTTAGCATTAACAGAAAAATATGCTAAATCTTTGGGTACTATCTTAAAGATTATCTTATTAAAACATTACAATAACTCCAAAAAAACTCAGAGGAGACGCTCATGTGAAGCACAAGAGTCAAACTCAGCTCCTGGAGGGCCGCAGCTCTGCACAGTTTAGTTCCAACCCTAATTAAGCACATCTAATCAAACTAATTGAGTCCTTCAGTCTTGTTTCAAACGGACAGGTATGTGTGTTGAAGCAAGGTTGGAATTAAACTATGCAACTGGCTTTGGCACCTGTGACGTAAAGCATCTCAAGAAGCATTGCTAAAAAGTCCTCAGTCCAAACAGCACTAAAAGCAGCGTACAATGATGGTCAGGATAACGACAGCTGTCTGAAATGCCACAGCAATGACCACTTCCTGTCATTCTACAAGAGCGATGCGCTGGAGCGAATCAAAGTGCAGCTTAAGACATCATTTCCTGTTTCCATCATCCTGGATTGTGGGATTTGTGTGCATCCGGTTAAGTGAAAGTCACAGTCGGAACATTCCAGTGTCGTGTCTTCACTTCCTTAACATTAATCCATGATTCATTGCTTACAGTCTGTGACCATAGGAAGTGAAGGGGCGGCTTCCAGTTCCTAAAGAGAAGTCCTTAGTTCTGCTTATAATCAACTAGTGATGTTGTTGTGTCGTTCTAAACCAGCATGATTTATTAGGGAGCACAAAAGGAGAGATTTTGAGTTACATTTACAGTACAATACTAATGGTGACTATAGTGCAATAAAGGGATAGTTCACCCACAAATGAAAAGTCTGTCATTATTTACTCACCCTTGACTTGTTACAAATCGGTCTCAGTTTGTTTTGTAATTCTGTTGAACACAAAAATAAGTTTTTTTTATAGGATGTTGATGACAGAATTTTCATTTTTGGGTGAACTATCCCTTTAAGCTCTTTAAATCAGTGTTTCTCAACCACGTTCCTGGAGGAGCACCAGCACTGCATGTTTTGGATGTGTCCTTTGTCTGTCACACTCATTTCAGCTCTTTCAGTCTCTGCTAATGAGCTGATGATCTGAATCAGGTGTTTTTTGTTAAGGAGACATGGAAAATGTGTAGGGCTGGTAGGCCTCCAGGAACGCGGTTGAGAAACACTGCTTTAAATGACAAACAAAGCGGCAGAAATGTCTGTAAGACAACTTTTGAAATTGTTACAAATAGGGAACAATTGTGTATAAACTGATTTATATACTAAAACATATACGATATAATTAAAAATGGCAGGGTTTACGTTAATGAACAGGGAAAATGTCTGAAATAATAAAGGATATATTTGCAACATCTTCCCTCAATTTGTTTTGTTTTGATTTACAAATATACATTCGTTAATTAATAAACATACAGTATAATTGTTTTATTGAATGTTTTTCGTAGTTTATGTTCTGTATTTGGTGAACATTAGTACTGTTTGCAAAAAGAAAATAAAAACTCAAGTGTTTGTAAATGAATGACATTAGTTGAAATTTACATTCATTCATTTTCCTTCGGCTCAGTCCCTTTATTCATCAGGGGACGTAACAGCAGAATGAACCGTCAATTATTCCAGCATATGTTTGACACAGCGGATGCTCTTCCAGCTACAACCCAGTACTGCAAAACATAGACTTTGGCCAATTTAGTCTATTCAATTCACTTATACCACATGTGTTTAGACTGTGGGGGAAACCGGAGCACCCGGAGGAAACCCACACACACACAGGGGAAAAATGCAGACTTCACACAGAAATGCCACTGACCCAGCCGAGGCTCGAACCAGCGACCTTCTTGCTGTGAGGAGACAGTGCTAACCACTGAGTCACTTTGTCGCCCACTAGACCATAGTGAAATATATAAATACCTTTAAAATTTTATGACCCGTCTATAAAAAGTTGACTGTGTCGCCCCTGCATTATTCACCTTGCCCTCATTTAAATATATTATTGTAATAATAATAATAATAAAGATAAATTTTAGATAAATTAAAGATAAACAGTCTTTGGGCAAAAGCAGTGGCGCAGTAGGTAGTGCTGTCGCCTAACAGCAAGAAGGTCACTGGGTCGAGCCTCGGCTCAGTTGGTGTTTCTGTGTGGAGTTTGCATGTTCTCCCTGCGTTCGTGTGGGTTTCCTCCGGGTGCTCCGGTTTCCCCCATAGTCAAAAGACATGCGGTACAGGTGAATTGGGTAGGCTTAATTGTCCGTAGTTTATGAGTACCTGTGTGGATGTTTCCCAGAGATGGGTTGCAGCTAGAAGAGCATCTGCTGCGTAAAAACTTGCTGGATAAGTTGGGGGTTTATTCTGCTGTGGCGACCCCGGATTAATAAAGGGATTAAGCCGACAAGAAAATGAATGAATGAATGAATGACTAATCTTTTATTTACATCATAATTCATTTCTAATGTTATTAGTAGTTCTTGTTGGAAAAAAGGGGTACTTCTTGTCATTTTATGGCATTTTTATCAACAGACCAAATATTTAATTGTCTCCTGATTTAGTTTAGCTTTAACAAAATAAATTTTTTTTAAATCAACAATTGCAGGAGTCAATTGTCACTTAAAATGTCTAAATTAAGGCAAGTAATAACTGAGAAAAAAAGGATTATTTTTACAAAGTACTATTGTAAAATAATAACTTTTTTGTAATACATTAATCTTTTTACAGACAGATCACTTCAAGTTTATTTATATTTTTCCCTATGGTCTAGTTCAAACAAAAAACTATTATTATTATGATTATTATTATTATTATATAACCATAGCACATGTAAAAAAAAAAAATGGCAAAATAATTATCAATGACAAAAAAAGTTGTGTTTTTCGACACAAAGCCGTTATATGTCTTTAGAAGACTTGCAATATTGCAACTAATTATATGTAAATCCATTTATACTTTTTTCTTGTTGGACTTAACCATAGTCACCATTCGCTTTTACGGCCTGGAAAAGAGCAGCTTAAACATCATTCAAAGTATCTCCTTTTTGTTTTAAAGATTCAAGTCAACCATACAAGCTTGGAAGGAACATGCGTATGAATAAATGACAACAGAATGATCATTGTGGATGAACTGCTTCACTTTTTGAATCAAGAAATCCTACAAAGCATTGGATTGTTCAGCTGTACATCATTGCTTTAGTATTTAGCAAACATCTCTATAAATACTTTGGTCGGTCTACATTTGATCCCCATATCGAACAAGAGTAGTATTGCGGCTGCAGTGCTGCGAACACAAAAGTCCAGCAGTGTGTCAAATATTCCTCACACTCGTGTCGCACATCAATACAGTGTCATTTACAGGCCGGCGGTGCTTTCAGTCGAGCTCGCCCCACAAATATCAAATCAATCCTATCTATAATACAAATCAAACTCTCAGAGATCTGCTCAAAGAGTGAATAGCCGCATTTCCACTGTTGAACGGCTAGCATGTTTTCATATCAGTGTGTACAAGCTGTTGTGTAGAGAAACGCACCACTGCTGTGAAATGCACTTTCATTAGCATTAGGCTATAATTGTTATCGTAGTTCTCTGCCTTTCCATCAATTATCAATGATGAGACTGGAGGTTTGAAGTTGAGATAGTCAAGAGCAAACCCCAAAGCAATCTGAAGTCCCTCCTGGACAATTCTCCTGAAGAGTCTATTTTCTGTCCCATCTTTATACTGACTTTTCTCCCACCTCCAGGTGCTCTCCTTTTACAGTTTTTCTCAGACACTTTGGTGCATTTCTCACTGCACTATTTACATTTGCACAACAGTTAATGCAAACTGCAAAACAATTAGTGCAAACTGCAAAACCTAGCTGATAACCTGCAAAAGCGCGTCGCCTGCTCAAAATGGATGGTTCATTCCTCAAAAGCAAGTATTGATGTCAATCAAAGTGTCAGTGTCATCAAAATGAAAAGTCCTGTCACCATTGTTTATGAACAAGATAGAGTCATATCCTAATACACATGCTGTGCCCCATATGATCTAAAAACCTGACAGGTGGACAAATCTAAGCTTGTTTTTAATAAAACAAATATAAATATGCATATAATAAACAATACTGCTAATAATAATAACATTATACAAAAGCAAATTGTTATGAATTAGCTGAAAAAAGTTTCTCAAAATAGCAACGTGCCAGCAATGCGCCTCAATACGCCTTCTTTTTTAGACCAGAACGCCTATGGGCGCACATATGAGCGCAAATGTATTTGCTATTTAAACAGTGTGGCGCAAAACATCAAAACGACTCTTGCGCAGAGCTGAAACTAGCAAACAACAATTGCGTCTCGCCTTGCGCCGGGTGTATGATAGGGCCCTGGGAGTCCTGCAAGAACGCTTTCTTTGCCATTCCAGATGACTTTATTAATAAGTGATTGGAGTCATTGCAGAGATGTGTGGATGCAGTCCTCCAAGCTCATGATGGAGTCAGGCACAATATTCATTCTGTTTCCACTGCAGCATGACTTTATATTCTATACTGGACATTATTTCTGTTCAGTGACAAGACTTTTGTCTCAGCAAAGTCAGACCTTACTGCCCTAATTAAAGAATTAAAAATCAAGGCATGATCATATTTTATCTTGGTAAAATGAGCGTAATATGTAGGCCTTCACCCTCATATGAGCCACTTCTGATGCCAAATGATCAACTTGAAGTCAAGTTATTATTTGTTGTTCCTAAAACTTAGAAAGGCGATAAGAATTTTCAGGTAGTGTATATACATCTTTTGTAAGGGAAAGGTTCCATAATGAAACTCACTTTAGTCATTTTCATTAATGTCATAACTATTATTAAAAAAGTATCAATTTAAGTTAATAGATGCGTATTTAAGAGGGGGTGCATTTATGGCAGGGGTGCGTTTCTCAGTAGAACACAAGCTAATATCAACTTCAAAACCACTAGTGAGTGTCTAAAATAACACTGATTGCAATGCGATTTAGATTTAGAAATGTGATGCTAAAGGCTAATTATGCAAGCAATCGCCATAATGAGAACATGAACAACTGAAGAACTAAATGTGCATTTATTTAGCTTCATATTTGTGTCTTTGTAACTAGAATTCAGTAATAATTGAGTATTTTTTGAGTTTTTGTGTTTAAAAATAACAGGTTTCAAGTAAGTGGCAACAAAAGTAGGCAACCCTAAAATTTCTTTCTATTTTTTTTATATATCATCATATTTGTGTCTGTTGATACTGTAATTCAATAATATCAGAATATTTTTGAGTAGTGATCAAAATAAGAGGATTGAAGGAAGTGTCTACTAAATTAGGCTGTTTGTTTAAGGTAGACTACTGATACAAATGAATGAATTGCTATTTTGAATTATTGGTCAAATGTTGATGCTGTAGTGCTGTGTCCCAGTTCATCTACTCATACTACTTTTGCTGTACATCATTGGTTTAGTATTTAGCAAACTCTCAATAAATACTTTGGCCGGTCTACATTTTATCCTTAAATCTTCAAACTACCAAGAATAGTATTGCAGTTGTGGTGTGAACACAAAAGTTCAGGGTTAGGATTAGCCCTAGGGTTAACTCTAACCCTAAGTGTAGAAAAAATAAGTCAGTAGTGGTTAAAAATAAAGGGATTCAAGGAAGCGGCAACTAAATTAGGCTGTGTTTTTTCCCCTTTTCTGTTTGTTTGAGGTGGACTGCTCATATAAATGAATGAATTGCTGTTTTAATTATTGATCATATATTGATGCTGCATCCCAATTCACCTACTTGTACTACGTCCTTAAAGTATGTATTCTTATTGCAAGATAAAGTACAGCCTTTTGAGTGTGTAACAAGCTAAGAGACATCACCTTTTAATGACTGCTGCTTCTGTCAATCGTCTCATCAGATCCTACATATTTCTTTCATAATTAATTTCCTATACTGTAAATCAGCATTTCTCAACCATGTTCCTGGAGAAACCAGCTCTGTGCATTTTCTGTGTCTCATTTTCCAAACACACTCGATTCAGATCATTAGCTCATTAGAAGAGAGTAAAAGACCTGCAATGTTTGTAACAGAGAAAAAAAGACACCCAAAACATGCAGTGCTGGCGCTCCTCCAGGAACGTGGTTGAGAAACACTGCTGAGGAAAATATTAATATTAATAATAATAATAATGCATTTTATTTAAAGGTGCCTTCCTGGCAACTCAAGGACACCGTACAATAAAACAAGAGCAATGAAACAACAAGAGAAATAATTTAAAAAAAAAACAGCAATAGTGCAGATAAAATTAATTAATTAAATATTAAAAGCCATCCTAAATAAGTAAGTTTTGAGTCTTGATTTGAATAATGTGAGGGAGTCGATGTGTCTGATGGCAGGTGGTAGTGAGTTCCAAAGCCGTGGAGCAGAGCGGCTAAATGCTCTGTCGCCCATGGACGATAGACAAGAAAAGGGAACAGACAAGTGGAGGGAGGAAGAAGATCGCAGGGTGCGAGAAGGAACAGAAATGTGTATGAGGGCAGACAAATATGGAGGGGCGAGATTGTGGATGGCTTTGAATGTTAACATCAAAGTTATAAAATCAATTCGAAACTGAACAGGTAACCAATGAAGCTGCTGCAGGACAGGGGTGATGTGATGAGAAGAAGGGGTTCTGGTGATGATCCGGGCAGCTGAGTTCTGGACCAACTGAAGCTTACAGAGAGATTTATGAGTGAGACCAAAGAGAAGAGAGTTGCAGTAATCTAATCGTGATGTGACAAGGCTATGGACAAGAAGAGCAGTGGCATGAGGGGTAAGAGAAGTGCGGAGACGGTTAATGTTGCACAGGTGGAAGTAAGCAGACCGGGTGATGTTATTGATGTGAGAATCAAAAGATAGGCTGCTGTCAAGGATGACACCCAGACTCCTAACCTGTTTAGAGGGATAAATGGAACAATCATCAATAGAAAGAGCAAAGCTGTCAGTTTTGGAGAGAGTTGATTTGGTACCAACAAGAAAAACCTTAGTTTTTGAGCTATTTAAGTTAAGGAAGTTAAGAGAGAGCCAGGATTTGATTGCTGCTAAGCAGACTGTGAGGGATGTAGGTGGAAAACAAAAAGAGAGTTTGCCAGAGAAATAGAGCTGGGTGTCATCCGCATAGCAGTGGAATTGTATGGTATATTTATGGAGAATATTACCAAGTGGAAGGAGACAGATGATAAAAAGCAGGGGGCCCAGGACTGAGCCCTGGGGTACACCTGAAGAAACTGTAAAATGCTGAGAAGTGAATGATTTGAGTTGATTGTACTGAGTGCGGCCAGAGAGATAAAATTTAAACCAGTCAAGTGGCATACTGGTGATGCCGAGAGAGGATAATCTATTGATGAGGGTGCTGTGAGAAATAGTGTCAAAGGCCGCACTCAGGTTAAGGAGAATGAGAATAGATATTAGTCTAGAATCAGCTGCCATAAGAAGGTCATCGTAACAGGTTAATTATTTGCCATTCATGGGTATTTCATGCAGAGAAATCTCCTTGTGTGTTTGCAGAATTGTGATTTCAGACCAGATGTACATTCAGTGCTGTTGCAGATTAAATATACTGTTTATGACACAAAAATATATATAAATAAGGTTAAACTTTAACCTAAGCCTCTTTCTGATTAACATTCTCAAATTTTCCCCACTTTTGTAGTTTATTTTTAAAAACACTTTGGGCCATGTTTGTAGTTCTAATCGAATATATTGTGGTCAATATTAGCCGTTATCTTGAAAGTGAATCTGCACTTCACATTTCAACCTGAAATAACTCTGAAATACTTAAACATACTACAATTTGGGACACTAGTTATTTTTTTTAATACTATCAAGAACCTATCAAGTATGCAAATCGTGAGACAGCGTGTAGACCAGACACTTGCATCTATTCCTTATAACTTTGCCTAATTGAGGAGTGTTAATGGCAGGTTTTACTAACAGTTTGACTCAACAGTGGAAACACGGTTATTGAAAGTTAAGCACTATAGTCGCCGTCTGAGCGAAGCCCTGAGTGTTTGTGAGCGTGTGAGACAATGTGTGTGTGTGTGTGTGTGTGTGTGTGAGTGTCTCAGAGCGTCTGCACAAGCACCGGGAACAGCAGTGACAGGTGTTCGGCTCCACGGATGGGCAGTTTGTTTGTGGTGTAGAAATGAATGACTTCGGGGATGGAGTCGAACGGAGGACTGTTTTCACCCAAGATGAACTTGCCGTCACGAGACTGAGAGAACTTCATGTGCATGAACCCGTGGCAGCTCCTGCACATACACAAGTAAAGAGAGAAAAAAAAAGAGGGGGAAACGGTCAATTTGCATATTACTTTCTTAGACATATGGACAGCAATGTGCAATGGCTGAAATGGGTGAAATGAGAGAGATTTAGTGATAATACAACAGACAGTGTTGTAATAGTTAACGAAACAGTTTAGAAATGTTCAGAAAATGATTGAAAAAAATGCCAAAATTTTTTATTTCATTTTTGTATAGCAATCAACAACCAAAGTTACACAATCTGAAATAAATTCATGAAAATTAATTAATTTCAAATGAATCTGAAATAAAATGTCAAATTTGCAAGAAACTTAATAATAAAAAACAAAAATAATACATTCTCCCAAATATATACCTTCCATTCAGTGTGCACCTTATACATTAACGATCGAGGGGGTCAACTTTTTTGCTAGTAGTTTGGTAATACATGCTTCAGTGAATTAAATTTATGAATGTATTTAAATTTATTAATAAAATATATACATTTTCAGTGCTTTGAGGGATAATTTGTGCCTATTTTAGAGGCTACTGTAGTCAAACTATTCAAATGATGCGTTTAATTCTCCTTTTCTAGGCTACATGCAGATATAAACAGCTACTTTACAAGTTTTTTGAATACTTAATGGCCCGTTTCCACTAAGTGGTACAGTTCGGTACGCTTTTATGGCCGTTCCCACTGTCAAAAGGCATACCGAACTGAACCGTACTACTTTTTTGCCGCCGTTTTAGAAAGGGTACCAAACACAAAAACGGGTACCAAAAGGAGGAGCTAGACGCGTAGCTACGTCATTCGGTTGCGCAACAAGCCAGAATGAAAAAGGAACCGCCATGTTTAAAATACACAGCCGATGAGCCGAGAGATTACAGCATAATAATATATACATATAATAACGAGCCATGGTCGACCTGGGCTCAAACAAACCTTGTCGTGATGAACACTATGATAAGCACTCTTAAGTTAGTTTTTAA
This sequence comes from Danio rerio, assembly GCF_049306965.1. Classification (NCBI taxonomy): domain Eukaryota; kingdom Metazoa; phylum Chordata; class Actinopteri; order Cypriniformes; family Danionidae; genus Danio; species Danio rerio. The sequence goes on along the minus strand of NC_133177.1, from coordinate 55,489,560 downwards.
CAGTAGATGGCACTCTAGACTAGTTTTTAACAGCAGGCGGCGCTCTAGGCTAGTTTTTAACAGTAGATAGCACTCTAGACAAGTTTTTAACAGCAGGCGGCGCTCTAGGCTAGTTTTTAACAGTAGATAGCACTCTAGACAAGTTTTTAACAGCAGGCGGCGCTCTAGGCTAGTTTTTAACAGTAGATGGCACTCTAGACTAGTTTTTAACAGCAGGCGGCGCTCTAGGCTAGTTTTTAACAGTAGATAGCACTCTACACTAGTTTTTAACAGCAGGCGGCGCTCTAGGCTAGTTTTTAACAGTAGATAGCACTCTAGACAAGTTTTTAACAGCAGGCGGCGCTCTAGGCTAGTTTTTAAAAGTAGATGGCACTCTAGACTAGTTTTTAACAGCAGGCGGCGCTCTAAGCTAGTTTTTAACAGTAGATGGCACTCTAGGCTAGTTTTTAAAAGCAGGCAGCGCTCTAAGCTAGTTTTTAACAGTAGATGGCACTCTACACTAGTTTTTAAAAGCAGGTTGTGCTCTAAGCTAGTTTTAACAGTAGATGGCACTCTAGGCTAGTTTTTAAACAGCAGGCGGCGCTCTAAGCTAGTTTTCAACAGCAGATGGCACTCTAGACTAGTTTTTAACAGCAGACGGCGCTCTAAGCTAGTTTTCAACAGCAGATGGCACTTTAGACTAGTTTTTAACAGCAGGCGGCGCTCTAAGCTAGTTTTTAACAGTAGATGGCACTCTAGGCTAGTTTTTAACAGCAGGCGGGGCTCTAAGCTAGTTTTTAACAGTAGATGGCACTCTAGACTAGTTTTTAACAGCAGGCGGGGCTCTAAGCTAGTTTTTAACAGTAGATGGCACTCTAGGCTAGTTTTTAACAGCAGGCTGTGCTCCAAGCTAGTTTTAACAGTAGATGGCACTCTACACTAGTTTTTAAAAGCAGGCTGTGCTCCAAGCTAGTTTTAACAGTAGATGGCACTCTAGGCTAGTTTTTAAACAGCAGGCGGCGCTCTAAGCTAGTTTTTAACAGTAGATGGCACTCTAGACTAGTTTTAAACAGCAGATGGCACTGTAAAGTAGTTTTTAAAAGCGGGTGGCACTCTAGGCTAGTTTTTAGCAGCAGACAGAACTCTAGGTTAGTTTTTAACAGTAGATGGCACTCTAGGTTAGTTTTTAACAGTAGATGGCACTCTGGGTTAGTTTTAAACAGTAGATGGCACCCTAGGTTAGTTTTTTACAGTAGATGGCACTCTAGACTAATTTTTAACAATAGATGGTACTCTACGCTAGTTTTAAACAGCAGATGGCACTCTAGGCTAGTTTTTAACAGCAGACGGCGCTCTAGGCTAGTTTTAACCTCCAGACAGCACTTTAGGTTAGATTTAACCTCTAGACAGCACTTTAAGCTAGATTTTTAGCAGAAGATAGCGCTCTAGGCTAGATTTTAGCAGCAGATGGCGCTTTAGGCTAGATTTAAGCAACAGACAATGCTCTGGCTTAGACTTTTAAACAGCAGATGGTTAGCCTATGCAAGTTGGCTTTTATGTCATGAGATTAATATAAGCACAGCTCATTATGAATACTATTGTACACAGCACTATTATAGCAATTTTTATTTTCCACAGCAAATATTGAACAATGCAACTATATTTTAAGTCAAATAAAAGAAAAAAGGCTGTAGGATTGCATACCATGATGTAATATTCTGATCATACTGCTCACCTCATTACTTATGAAACATCAAAAGCGGTCAAACTTTGTTTTTCAATAGGAAATACATTATTAATAGCATGCTAAACACATTCAGACCCATAAAAACACCTCTAGCCTGAATTAATTGCATAATTACACATTGCAGAATAACCAGATGTAACTGCCCTCCAGCAGTAGAATATCAAGGTAGTTACAGAGCAAGAACAAAATTAAATAAATAAATGACAATATTTAAAAATAAGCGCAAATCCTGAAAGAAAAACAGGGAAGTTACAAGGAAGAGAGGGTCAAATGGCAAATAGGGTGTTGCTAGGTGGTAGTGTTGTCACGATACTGGAATTCGGTACCCATCAATAGTGAGATTTTAAAAACGTCCATTTGCTGCTAACATTTGAGCACTGTTGAGCATGTTCCTAAACAGCGCTGACCTGCCATTGTCCACATGCTCAACAGAAATGACTGTGATTGGACGTGAAGGTCATCAGTTCACCGAATTCACCGATGTTTACGGAGTGTAACCACAGATACAGGGAAATTGTAGTGTTTTAAAGCCATGATTCATCAGTGGATCAGCTTATAAACAAACCAGCTGATCGACGTGACTTTAAAATGCTCCTGTAGTAGTACACAACCAAGCACATGTGGTCAGAACACAAACAAGTCGCAGGTAATGAAGTATTAAGCGTTTCTTCCAAAAACCCCATCTAAGCAAAATGCTAACAGGCATCTGTAGCTCCGCCTCTTTGCCAATGTTTGGTTAACCGCAGTCAGTGCCATGTCGCTTGAACAAAATGGTGACGTTTGGCCACGCCCATTTGTAGCTTCATTTGCACTCTTCAGAAACCTATGGGTGACATCACGGATACTACATCTATATTTTTTATAGTCTATGGCTCTAGCCAAACTTAAAGAAATAAGACTAATATAATAAATAATAAGAAATTATAACAGGAAACACTGTGAAAGGATGTCCATGCTCTGGTAAACATCACTTGGGAAATAGAAAAAAAAATTCACCGGAGGGCTAATAATTTATTCTTCAACTGTATATAGTGATACATCTGAATTTAAACTTAATTCACAACAATTACAAATGATGTTCTATATAGTATGAACATGAGCATGCAGACATACTGCATTGTGCATCCTCCATGTTGTTGCTTTCACATGATGACCTAGTAGTGTCAGTTAAATTGCTTCACTGCAATTCATAAACCCTCCCGGCGGCCTCATGGGATACTAAAGCGAACATAAATGCACACTCCAGAATCTCAGCAGAGGAAGCAAGTTAACTGGGTTCTTCCCGGCTACTGCTCTGTCAATACTATCAGACGTACTATTCATCTAACACACACACACACACTGCTTTATGTAGTATGGAAGTAGTCATATTTAGACGCAGGATGTGAGTTTGTGTGCAATGTGACTGTACCTGAGAGAGAGGGAATAGTCATTTCGACTGGTCTGGCTTTTCCTGACCAGGTAACTGCACTCTTTACACAGCGTGAGCAGAGATTCGGCTTCTGAACGCGTCAATGCACCATGATACCACCTAAAATGGACACAGAAATATTAAACACGCGAAAACAAGTGACATGATTAACACTTAAGTAAAAAAATGAGGTAAAATAATGTTAAGTATTTTGCTTTTAACACTTTTGGCTAAGTTTATTTTATTGATTTCATTCTTTTATTATTATTGTTCAACAGTCAAAGAATAAAAGCATACAACATACAAAAAAAGCAGCTCATTTGCATTTAAAAAGACACATGAAAACCAATTGTTTCGGCTTTTACCACCCAAAAAAGGGTCATTTAGCATATATAAATAAGCCATAAGGTATTTTGAGCAGAAATTTAAACACATCAGACATAATATTTTACATCTTAGTTTTCATGTGTCTCTTTAAATGCAAATGAGCTGCTCCTCCCCTGGCCATGTTTCCAGAAAAGGGCGGAGCCTGTACAGCTTGTGCCTCAGTCAGTCATTCTGTCAACACTTTAGCTTTATTTAAAACAAAACCCCATTATTGTCTGCTTCATACTGTGGCATATAACACCCAAATGACCTACAATAGCATTCAAAAGATTAGGGTCAGAAAGATTTATTTATTATTTTTACAGAAATGAATATTATCAAAGACCATAGAATACACAAGACATGTCACTCGTATCTTTTTGAATAGGGAAAGTGTAACGGTCAATATGCTGAATGAAGCCCTGTCTGCTGGTTCAGGAGCCAATCATTGATTGCTATATGGCAAATAAACCCCACCTTCTAGTACAGGAGCCAATCATTGATCGTTATAGACTGAGGATACTCCAGAGGATGAGCTCGGACCAGGCATGAGTTTCTGCAGATTTTGAGTGATTTGGACATTTAGGAATGAAACTAAAGAGGCAGCTGGTTGTTTAATTTTCTTGGTTATTCGTAATATGTTATGCGATTGTAAGCTTGGCAAGCAGTTTTGGAGAATTTGATGTTTCCCTATTCAGATAGAATGCCCCGGCATACTGCCCGAGAGGCGTTTCAAAGATGGCCACCGAGTGAAATGACTTGCCTTAAAGGGATTGTGATATTATTCAGCAAAGATGCATTAAATTCATCAAAAGCTAGAGTAAAAACAGTAATAATTCTTCAAAATATACAGTAGAAGTCAGAATTATTAGCCCTCCTGAATTATTAGCCCCCATGTATATTTATTTCCCCAATTTCTGCTTAAAAATGAATAAGAGTAATATTTTTTTCTACACATTTCTAAACATAATAGTTTTAATAACTAATTTCTAATAACTGATTTATTTTATCTTTGCCATAATGACAGAATATTTTCCAAGACGCTAGTATTCACCTTAAAGTGACATTTAAAGGGCTTAATTAGGCAAGTTAGGGTATTTAGGCAAGTCATTGTATAACAATGTTTGCTCACTGGGCAATCGAAAACAAATATTGCTTAAGGGGGCTAAAAATATTGACCTTAAAATGGTTTTAAAAAGAATAAAAACTGCTTTTATTCTAAAATAAAACAAATATGACTTTCTCCAGAAGAAAAAATATTATAGGAAATACTGTGAATAATTCCTTGCTCTATTAAACATAACTTGGGAAATATTTGGAAAAAAAAATAGGAAGGCAAATAATTCTGACTTCTGACAATAATTCTGACAACTGTATATCTGGTGCTCAAAGCCTCTTCCAGACCCCGTGTGAAGCTTGTTTTGTAATAGTAAGCCCACTGAGCATGTGTTCATACATACACCTGCTTCTCCAGGGGCAGCATTGGATCCACTCTCTCTCCCAGGATGCCATGGGGTTTTCGTAAACTGGTGGCTCCGCTGGACGGAGGGCTGACTCTGGACACTCCTGCTTTCCTTAGTGCCTCGTCACATGGGAGAGTACACTGATCCCAGTCCGCTGCTTCAAACGTCACTGCAAAACAAGCATTATGAACAAAGAGCGTAAATAAAATCAGTACAAAACAGTGAAAAAAAGTTCACTATATTTTTCACTCTCCCACATATACAGTTGAGGTCAGAACTATAAGAACTACTTTAAATATTGTTATACAATAACATCCCTAATTATACTAACCTTATTAACCTAGTTAAGCCTTTAAATGTCACTTTAAGCTGAATAGTAGCATCTTGAAAAATATCTAGTCAAATATTATGTGCTGTCATCATGGCAGAGATAAAATAAATCAGTTATTAGAAGTGAGTTATTAAAACTATTGTTTAGAGATGTGTAGATGCGTTGAATAAATCTCTGTTAAACTGAAACTGTGGACATAAATATACAGGGGGGGGCTAATAATTCTCAACTGTATATATTTGAAAGGAGTAATATTTTATGTTGTTTTACCAAGGTTGCATTTATTTTAGCGAATATACAGAACAAACTGTGCAATTAAACACTTTAAACTAAATGTAGTTTAAAATTTACGTAAAGACATTTCTAATGGAAATGCTCAAAAGAATCCTAAAAACGAAAATACATCAGAACAATGTTTTCGCGAAAATTTAAATTATACAATAATCTACGCCCCTGCTTTTTAGCAAGACGCTCCTCATATAGCCGCCTGTGGTGCTTTTTTAGGTGCTGGTTGTTGTATTTCCTCATGCTGTGGCAACAAGGAACAATTCTGCAACATCTCATACAGATTACTTGGTTTTATTTGGTGTCTGTGCCTGTGCCTTTAAAACTAAGATATTTCTATAATACCAATGTGCTGTTTTTCTCTGGAATTAATTAGTCTATTAATGCTTCTGAAGCAGCAAATGCAATTATCCCATTCTTCCGTGCTTTCCTGTTTATTTGTTTTTTATAGGGTATATGCCGAAGCATGCCAATAGAACTTTTAATTTGCCAGTAACCTGGGTTAATCATTTCCGGTGAACTGTGTCCCAATGCAAAATCTGTGCGTTTAAGGTCTGTTGTTTTTTTGTTGTTTTTTTTAATCAGCGATCTTCACTGGCTGAGTGATATCCGATATAAAGTGGGTCTTAGATTATACAAGAAGCACCACTTTAAATTACATTTTTCCCTGCCATGTCTTTATAATATGAGCATTTATTTTACCCCAGTATATTCAATGGAGCTTCAGCGCTAACCTGTCGATTCTGACGGGCACGTGCTAGCAAATGGCTTTTTTCCTCGTTTTACGCTTGAGCAACTAAATGAATGCCAACGTCTATTTAACTGATTGTATTTTGATTACATCACAACATCGATGCTGTAAAAGGAACCGTATAAAATGGAAAAAACTGGTCACCGGAAGTTTATCAGCATGGGAAAAACACTAGCTCGGAATATACCCTATTGTGGACGTTCTGTATAGCTCGGTTTATCAATTCTGATTGGGCAGAACGAAAGTGTGCTCACTCAATTGGCTAGTAAGATTGTCACACAGATGACTGTCACACACTGACGTCAGTCATGCATTTGCTCTGAGCGGGGAAAGTTAAATAATGTATATTTCATATTGTAGTCTCTTGCGAATAGCTAATCACAGCGTTTCAAATCGCGATACAATTTCGATTAATCGCACAGCCCTAACTGGAAGAACCAACTCCATACAGAAATACCAACCGACCCAGCAGGGACTCAAACCAGTGACCTTCTTGCTGTGAGCCACCCTATATTAATCATACTTAATGATAATTATATAAAAATATTAATATTTACTGAGAACCAATTATACACATAGGAGAACAGAAATCAGCACATTTTAAAACATTTACAACAGCAATGATGCTAAAAAAACTTTAATCACAGAAATAAATACATTTTTAAATTACATTTAATATAAAAATAGTTATTTTAACATTTTTACTGTATTTTACTTTGTAATTCAAAGGCACAGTTTACCACAAACTGATATGAGCTTCTTTCTTCTGTTGAACACAAAAGAAGATATCTAGAAAAATGCAATAGAAGTCAATAGAAGGACTTATAAAGTAGGTGAAAACGAGGGAAAGTAAACGAAGATGCAATTTAATATTTTTTACTGTATTTTGATCAAAGCCTTCGCAAGTAGAATAGGCCTCTTTTAAAAACATTAAAGCATCTTACTGCTCAAACATTGTCTGGTGGTGTATATTTTTGCATTTACTTGATCAAGGAAAGACAAAAAAAGTGGTAATGTGAAATATTAAACTGCATTGACAGCATAATTTTACTCCAGTCTTCAGTGTCACACAATCTTTGAGAAATCATCTAATGTGCTGATTTTATGCTCAGAAACGTCTCATATTAGTAGGTATTTTCTCGGGCGCTGCTTTTCCTGTCATGACAGTTCTAGTGAAGGATTCCCGTGAAGCTCTTGCCTTGTTTGTGCGATGTGCGTCTGACAGAGCGTGAAAAACCCATGAGCACCAGCAATCAGATGAGAAGTGCTGGAATGACAGCGCGTGACAGAAGCAGAGATGATCTGAGTGTGTGTGAAGCGGAGCAGAAGTCACACTTTCCCTCTGATCTTTGAGCTCGACTCTTCTGCTCCATCGATCACAACAGCAAACAGCATAAAACTCACTCAAATCATCTTTCCTCATGAGTAGACTGCTCTCAAATGCTCAAAATCCTGTGCTTTTTGCCATTTACTACGATTTAAATGGTTAAAAAATTGTATGGATTTTTTTTTATATTATATTATATTATATTATATTATATTATATTATATTATATTATATTATATTATATTAAATATCAGTAGAGTTAAATATAACTATTGCAATGTGTCTATTTAGTTAAATCTATTGAGTCTACAAATGGATATAGAGTATTTAATCATAGACAGACAGACGGACGGACAGATAGATAGATGGATGGATGGATAGACAGACAGACAGACAGACAGACAGACAGACAGACAGACAGACAGACAGACAGACAGACAGACAGACAGACAGACAGACAGACAGACAGACAGACAGACAGACAGACAGACAGATAGATAGATAGATAGATAGATAGATAGATAGATAGATAGATAGATAGATAGATAGATAGATAGATAGATAGAACGATAGATAAAACGATAGATAGAACGATAGATAGAACGATAGATAGATAGATAGATAGAACGATAGATAGATAGATAGATAGATAGATAGATAGATAGATAGATAGATAGATAGATAGATAGATAGATAGATAGATAGATAGATAGATAGATAGATAGATAGATAGATAGAACGATAGATAGAACGATAGATAGAACGATAGATAGAACGATAGATAGAACGATAGATAGAACGATAGAACGATAGAACGATAGATAGAACGATAGATAGAACGATAGATAGAACGATAGAAGGATAGATAGATAGATAGATAGATAGATAGATAGATAGATAGATAGATAGATAGATAGATAGATAGATAGATAGAACGATAGATAGAACGATAGAACGATAGATAGATAGAACGATAGATAGAACGATAGATAGAACGATAGATAGAACGATAGATAGAACGATAGATAGATAGATAGATAGAACGATAGATAGATAGATAGATAGATAGATAGATAGATAGATAGATAGATAGATAGATAGATAGATAAATAGAACGATAGATAGAACGATAGATAGAACGATAGATAGAACGATAGATAGAACGATAGATAGAACGATAGATAGAACGATAGATAGAACGATAGATAGAACGATAGATAGAACGATAGATAGAACGATAGATAGATAGAACGATAGATAGAACGATAGATAGATAGAACGATAGATAGATAGAACGATAGATAGATAGATAGATAGATAGATAGATAGATAGATAGATAGATAGATAGATAGATAGATAGATAGATAGATAGATAGATAGATAGATAAATAGAACGATAGATAGAACGATAGATAGAACGATAGATAGAACGATAGATAGAACGATAGATAGATAGATAGATAGATAGATAGATAGATAGATAGATAGATAGATAGATAGATAGATAGATAGATAGATAGATAGATAGATAGATAGAACGATAGATAGAACGATAGATAGATAGATAGATAGATAGATAGATAGATAGATAGATAGATAGATAGATAGATAGATAGATAGATAGAACGATAGATAGAACGATAGATAGAACGATAGATAGATAGAACGATAGATAGATAGAACGATAGATAGATAGAACGATAGATAGATAGATAGATAGATAGATAGATAGATAGATAGATAGATAGATAGATAGATAGATAGATAGATAGATAGATAAATAGAACGATAGATAAAACGATAGATAGAACGATAGATAGAACGATAGATAGATAGATAGATAGAACGATAGATAGATAGATAGATAGATAGATAGATAGATAGATAGATAGATAGATAGATAGATAGATAGATAGATAGATAGATAGATAGAACGATAGATAGAACGATAGATAGAACGATAGATAGAACGATAGATAGAACGATAGAACGATAGATAGAACGATAGATAGAACGATAGATAGATAGATAGATAGATAGATAGAACGATAGATAGATAGATAGATAGATAGATAGATAGATAGATAGATAGATAGATAGATAGATAGATAGATAGATAGATAGATAGATAGATCGATAGATAGATAGATAGAACGATAGATAGAACGATAGATAGAACGATAGATAGATAGAACGATAGATAGAACGATAGATAGATAGAACGATAGATAGATAGATAGATAGATAGATAGATAGATAGATAGATAGATAGATAGATAGATAGATAGATAGATAGATAGATAGATAGATAGATAGATAGAACGATAGAACGATAGATAGATAGAACGATAGATAGAACGATAGATAGAACGATAGATAGAACGATAGATAGAACGATAGATAGATAGATAGATAGATAGATAGATAGATAGATAGATAGATAGATAGATAGATAGATAGATAGATAGATAGATAGATAGATAGATAGATAGATAGATAGATAGATAGATAGATAGATAGATAGAACGATAGATAGAACGATAGATAGAACGATAGATAGAACGATAGATAGATAGAACGATAGATAGAACGATAGATAGATAGAACGATAGATAGATAGAACGATAGATAGAACGATAGATAGATAGATAGATAGATAGATAGATAGATAGATAGATAGATAGATAGATAGATAGATAGATAGATAGATAGATAGATAGATAGATAGATAGATAGATAGATAAATAGAACGATAGATAAAACGATAGATAGAACGATAGATAGAACGATAGATAGAACGATAGATAGATAGATAGATAGATAGATAGATAGATAGATAGATAGATAGATAGATAGATAGATAGATAGATAGATAGATAGATAGATAGATAGATAGATAGATAGAACGATAGAACGATAGATAGATAGAACGATAGATAGAACGATAGATAGAACGATAGATAGAACGATAGATAGATAGATAGATAGATAGATAGATAGATAGATAGATAGATAGATAGATAGATAGATAGATAGATAGATAGAACGATAGAACGATAGATAGATAGAACGATAGATAGAACGATAGATAGAACGATAGATAGAACGATAGATAGATAGATAGATAGATAGATAGATAGATAGATAGAACGATAGATAGAACGATAGATAGAACGATAGATAGATAGAACGATAGATAGAACGATAGATAGATAGAACGATAGATAGATAGAACGATAGATAGAACGATAGATAGATAGATAGATAGATAGATAGATAGATAGATAGATAGATAGATAGATAGATAGATAGATAGATAGATAGATAGATAGATAGATAGATAGATAGATAGATAAATAGAACGATAGATAAAACGATAGATAGAACGATAGATAGAACGATAGATAGAACGATAGATAGATAGATAGATAGATAGATAGATAGATAGATAGATAGATAGATAGATAGATAGATAGATAGATAGATAGATAGATAGATAGATAGATAGAACGATAGAACGATAGATAGATAGAACGATAGATAGAACGATAGATAGAACGATAGATAGAACGATAGATAGATAGATAGATAGATAGATAGATAGATAGATAGATAGATAGATAGATAGATAGATAGATAGATAGATAGATAGATAGATAGATAGATAGATAGATAGATAGATAGAACGATAGATAGAACGATAGATAGAACGATAGATAGAACGATAGATAGATAGAACGATAGATAGAACGATAGATAGATAGAACGATAGATAGATAGAACGATAGATAGAACGATAGATAGATAGATAGATAGATAGATAGATAGATAGATAGATAGATAGATAGATAGATAGATAGATAGATAGATAGATAGATAGATAGATAGATAGATAAATAGAACGATAGATAAAACGATAGATAGAACGATAGATAGAACGATAGATAGAACGATAGATAGATAGATAGATAGATAGATAGATAGATAGATAGATAGATAGATAGATAGATAGATAGATAGATAGAACGATAGATAGAACGATAGATAGAACGATAGATAGAACGATAGATAGATAGAACGATAGATAGATAGAACGATAGATAGAACGATAGATAGATAGATAGATAGATAGATAGATAGATAGATAGATAGATAGATAGATAGATAGATAGATAGATAGATAGATAGATAAATAGAACGATAGATAAAACGATAGATAGAACGATAGATAGAACGATAGATAGATAGAACGATAGATAGATAGATAGATAGATAGATAGATAGATAGATAGATAGATAGATAGATAGATAGATAGATAGATAGATAGATAGATAGATAGATAAATAGAACGATAGATAAAACGATAGATAGAACGATAGATAGAACGATAGATAGATAGATAGATAGATAGATAGATAGATAGATAGATAGATAGATAGATAGATAGATAGATAGATAGATAGATAGATAGAACGATAGATAGAACGATAGATAGAACGATAGATAGAACGATAGATAGATAGAACGATAGATAGAACGATAGATAGATAGAACGATAGATAGATAGAACGATAGATAGATAGATAGATAGATAGATAGATAGATAGATAGATAGATAGATAGATAGATAAATAGAACGATAGATAAATAGAACGATAGATAGAACGATAGATAGAACGATAGATAGAACGATAGATAGATAGATAGATAGATAGATAGATAGATAGATAGATAGATAGATAGATAGATAGATAGATAGATAGATAGATAGATAGATAGATAGATAGATAGATAGATAGATAGATAGAACGATAGATAGAACGATAGATAGATAGATAGATAGATAGATAGATAGATAGATAGATAGATAGATAGATAGATAGATAGATAGAACGATAGATAGAACGATAGATAGAACGATAGATAGATAGAACGATAGATAGATAGATAGATAGATAGATAGATAGATAGATAGATAGATAGATAGATAGATAGATAGATAGATAGATAGATAGATAGATAGATAGATAGATAAATAGAACGATAGATAAAACGATAGATAGAACGATAGATAGAACGATAGATAGATAGATAGAACGATAGATAGATAGATAGATAGATAGATAGATAGATAGATAGATAGATAGATAGATAGATAGATAGATAGAACGATAGATAGAACGATAGATAGAACGATAGATAGAACGATAGAACGATAGATAGAACGATAGATAGAACGATAGATAGAACGATAGATAGATAGATAGATAGATAGAACGATAGATAGATAGATAGATAGATAGATAGATAGATAGATAGATAGATAGATAGATAGATAGATAGATAGATAGATAGATCGATAGATAGATAGATAGAACGATAGATAGAACGATAGATAGAACGATAGATAGATAGAACGATAGATAGAACGATAGATAGATAGAACGATAGATAGATAGATAGATAGATAGATAGATAGATAGATAGATAGATAGATAGATAGATAGATAGATAGAACGATAGATAGATAGAACGATAGATAGAACGATAGATAGAACGATAGATAGAACGATAGATAGAACGATAGATAGATAGATAGATAGAACGATAGATAGATAGATAGATAGATAGATAGATAGATAGATAGATAGATAGATAGATAGATAGATAGATAGATAGATAGATAGATAGATAGATAGATAGATAGATAGATAGATAGAACGATAGATAGAACGATAGATAGATAGAACGATAGATAGAACGATAGATAGATAGAACGATAGAACGATAGATAGATAGATAGATAGATAGATAGATAGATAGATAGATAGATAGATAGATAGATAGATAGATAGATAGATAGATAGATAGATAGATAGATAGATAGATAGATAGATAGATAGATAGATAGATAGATAGATAGATAGATAGATAAATAGAACGATAGATAAAACGATAGATAGAACGATAGATAGAACGATAGATAGAACGATAGATAGATAGATAGATAGATAGATAGATAGATAGATAGATAGATAGATAGATAGATAGATAGATAGATAGATAGAACGATAGATAGAACGATAGATAGATAGATAGATAGATAGATAGATAGATAGATAGATAGATAGATAGATAGATAGATAGATAGATAGATAGATAGATAGATAGATAGATAGATAGATAGATAGATAGAACTGGTTTATTAAATTATGCTATATATGCTATAGTCTCCTCTGCTGTATCCCATCTAAACTTAACCCTCTCCTGCAGCGCGGTGAGGTCTAAATGAGATACAGCTGAGGATACTCACATTAATATAGCATCATTTTTGTGTCACTGAACAACAAATAATATTCTTACATTACCTTGACGGTTGGATTTAGAATTGAAGTAAGGGTAGATGCTAATAAAATACAATGAATGCGGAGTTTAATATATAATATAAATACTTCTCATTAAAATAAACTTCCAATCGCAGCTGTATCCCTTCTTGCAACAACTGCAAAAGAGATCCGAGCTGCTGGATTTACATCGTGTTTTCTGCAATTTTCTGCTGAAATACATGAAGGTAAGCAACTTTTTATCTAGGAGAGGATTTGATCAAGTATTCTAGTAACATAAACAGTGTGTACAGAGCACATCGTCCGGTTATATTGAAAAATAATTATTATTTCCATCTTAATGCACATCCTCATGTATTTTACAAATCTTAAGTGGTATGTTTTGCTTGTAGTTATGTGTATTTGAATGTCTGAAACCTAAAACAAATGTTTGAAAGCACAGATAAATTGTGATTTATGACAAGCGATACGCACCTCTCCCTCGTCGTCAGATTTTAATTTTAGCAGTTAATGATGTGTGCTCTGAACATTCCAATCACACTGGTGTGATTGTA
>NC_133177.1:55400000-55470000 GCF_049306965.1 Danio rerio | reverse complement strand
CTAACGCACAGACGAAGGGGAGAAAGACTGACTGTGTTTACATGGACATCAGTAATCGAATTATTTGCCAAATTATTAAATGGTGGACTTTAACTGCAGTTTGGCTCTTTCATTTAGGAATTTCATTCATGCCCCTCATGACAAACGAGATATTTGATTCAAGGAATTGCTGGAAGCATGTATTTTTCATGCAATGTTACCGCACAGCGAATGAGAGAAAAAAAACCTCCGCATTTCTCGGTAACTTAGATGCACTCGGTAGGTAGTGTCAAAGCCATGTGTGTTATTCCTGTCACAAAATTCGGCGAAAATCCAACACGACGGTAAGTTTGATTGTGGTGCTTAGATGTTTACACTTGGAGAGCAGCATTTACAGAAGATTTTTCAGTCCACCATTTAAATGCTGGAAACCCTCCTCACGTTCATTACTAAAGCAAAGTTAAACTGCTATGTACCGCATTATCTAGAACACAGGTGTCAAACTCAGTTCCAAAAGGACTGCAGCTCTGCACAGTTTAGTTCCAACCCTAATTAAACACACCTGATCAAACTAATTAAGTCCTTCAGGCTTGTTTGAAACCTACAGGTAAGGGTGTTGGAGCAGGGTTGGAACTAAACTGTGCAGGGCTTCGGCCCTCCAGGAATTGAGTTTGACGCCCCTGCACTAGAATAACAGTGTCTGAATAAAAGCCCTTCGTTTCTCTCTCAACCCTGAACAGAAAAAGCTCGTACCGTTTATGAATCGCTGGGCCTCAAACGGCTCCATGTAACTGCTGCAGGCCTCCACTGCGTTCTGTTCCCAGCCGGGTCTGGGCCGCGGGTCTGGCCTGGCGTCAAACGGGTCCGAGTAATCCGTCTCTCCAACCACAGGAGCCGAAGGAACCACCTGGGGGAAAGAAGCATCAAAGTGTGTTCAATAATAGTGCTGCAACTGCACACATGGCTCGATATGCGCTTCAGCTTTGAAGTCAGTTCTAAATGTTGTTTATTATTATTTTATGAAACAGTGCCAAAGCTTTATGTGATTAATAGACAGGAGGTATGCTATTTAATATGTAGTGAAGGGTTTTCCTTGCAACAAATGAAAAGCAAGAACATTTTTTTATTAATACGGATTCATTAAAATTAAGAAACACAAAACTAGAAGTGCTACATGTGCAATGTTTAAAATAATGTACAGTTGAAGTCAGAATTATTCGCCCTCCTCTGGGTTTTATTTTCTGTTTCAAATATTTCCCAAATGATGGTTAACAGAGCATGGAAATTTTAACTGTTTTTCCAATAATATTTTTTTCTTCTGGAGAAAGTCTTATTTGCTTTATTTCAGCTAGAATGAAAGCAGTTTTTTTTTTTTACTATTTTAAAGGGCACATAATTTACCCCTTTTTATGATTTAATATTAATATTATGGTTCTTCTGAGTGTGCCAGTTTAGGTTCAGTTCAACACACAGTTCAGACGTTTTTATTATAATGTGTTTTAAGAGTTCACACTTAGCTGATGATTGGTAATAAGTTAGTTTGGCATGCTGTCCCGGGAGAGAGCCCCGAGCTCAAAAGATCCTCGAGCCCGGAGCTCCCTTCCGTTGCAGGGCGAGAGGGGAGTTTGACTCGGGTAGATCTCGAGGACCCCCCCCCCCTCCTGCTGCGTAAGGATTGCTAAGGTGATGTGTTGCTGACAGAATTGAATTTGGTGCTAATTTGGTTTAGTCAATTTACTTAGTCTCATTTTTTTGGGGGTGTGGGAGGAAACCGGAGGACCCGGGGAAAACCCACGCAAGCACGGGGAGAACATGAACTCCGCGCGAAAATGCTGACCGGTTGGGTGGATACCCGAGTCGGAGGCATTTTTTGCTGTGAGGCCGCAGTGCTAGCCACTGGGCCGCCATGCTGCCCTGTAGAAAAGAGGAGGAGAGGGGGTGGAAGGGGAGATTCTTCAAAACGAAGATGACTAAAGGTAGGGTGTTTGGTTATTTATACTGGGTTAGGAATAGCCTGATTGGTGGTTCATTCATTAGCTTGACTCGGGCTTGAGCACATGATCCTCTCGAAATTAGTTTATGAATAAACTTCACTAAAAAGTGTCATGTTGGGGATGTTTACACAGTTTGCTGTTTTAGGGGCGTGTTGCTTCACAGTTCCGGCTTCCCGCCCAATGTAACAAGGGGGCGGAGCCAAGAGCTCCTACGCTCTGTGTTTGCAACAGACAGGCTGACAGACAGAGAGAGAGAAGCTAACCTGAGCTAGGATGAGCATTCAGCCGTACATGTACAACTCGGGACACTCTGGACCAAGCAGAGAGAACACAATCATTTGCGTCTTTGTTTAGTCTTGGTGTACAAGTGCCGAGCTTGACACCGAGACTAATAACCACACACACTTAATTAACTTTGACTGAAGCAACGAATGCGCCGTGACAAGGCACACCAGACACACTCAGTGACGCGGCAGAAACATGAAGTGTCCCTAATCGTTGCGCCACGCATTCCAAAACTCCAAACACAGGCCTCCACCAGGGCAAACACAACAGTGCTGAGCCGCTGACCCGAAGCTCCGCCACGTGCACCCCGACAGAAACCCCGCGCCAAGCCGCTGACCCGAAGCTTCGCCGCGTGCACCCCGACAGACACCCACGCCCAGAACTCCGAAATGTACCGCGTCACACCACGCAAAAGGTACAAGCAATAAACCCGATTATAGCGATAATGTGGAGAATGTTGATCTTGTGTTAAGCCCAATGAGCCTTTCATCAAAAAATAGAGCATGGGTGTACCTTTAATGAAATCGCTTTGACTCACGTGCTGAAAATGGCGGACGTGCATCAAGAAACTGAGGATATGATCGTGATGCAAGGCTGTCAGTCAATATTGGTGGGCGGGGGGGCCGCACTCCTACGTAAAGTTGTGGTTGGTCTGAAAACCGCTCCAATTGCTCCACCATTTTTTTATTGTTAAATTGAAAAAAAAAAAGGACTGGGTGTGTTTATATCACCCCAATATGACGGTCTATACACTAAACTTACACACATGTCTGTCCAAACAGCTTGAAAAGTAGATTTTTTTACCATAGGTGCCCTTTAAGGTCAATATTATTAAACCTCTTAAGCAATATTCATTTTCGATTGTTTACAGAACAAATCATCGATATAAAATGACTTGCCTAACTACTCTAACTTGCCTAATTAACCTAGTTAAGACTTTAAATGTCACTTTAAGCTGAATACTAGCGTCTTTCCAAATATCTAGTCAAAAATTCATGGCAAAGATAAAATAAATCAGTTATTATAAATGAGTTATTAAAAAATTATGTTTAGAAATGTTTTAAAAAAAAAAACTTCTCTCCGTTAAACAGAAATTGGGGAAAAATATTCAGGAGGGCTAATAATTCTGATGTTGAATGATGCAAACAAGATGTTGAACAAGATGACTATGAAATCAAAATCAATCGTAGAGTTTTAGACCATATTTGATTATGCTAGCTTTTATGTACATTGTGGGTTTAACTTATTCAAACACTTAGCTCAAATTCATTCAGGAGTAAATCACTCCAGTGTTGCTCTAAGACAAAACACAAATGTTGAGTGTCGGTTTGTTTGGAACGGCTTTAAATGGTAAAACAGAAAATAACAATATTGTGTTTAAAATGCAAGTCACTCCATATAAAATTCACGCTATTTTTTGGGGTGAAATTGCACTCTTGTTTGTTTGATATTACTTAACTCTTTAATAAACTTATACAGAGGAGAAAATAAGTATTGAACACAAGAGGTTTTTTTTTCTTGGGAAAAATAATTCTAAAGGAGCTGTTGACATGGAGTTGAACCAAGTTTTGGTAAAAACCCAAACAATACAAACATAAAGATAAAACAACACAAAAATCTGAAAAATAAGTTGTGTAATAACAACAAAATGACACAAGGAGAAAGAGCTGAACTACTGAAATGTGTTTAATACTTTATATAAAAGGCTTTTTTCTCATCTGGAGAATGAGGTCACATGCATTGCTCAGGTGTGAGTCAATCAAATCTGATCTTCATTTAGTATTGTCTATTGGATTGGAGTCAGGTGATTGGCTGGGCCATTCTACAGCTTGATTTTCTTTCTCTGAAAGCATTTGAGAGTTTCCTTGGCTGTGTTTTGGATCATTGTTTTGCTGAAATGTCCACTCTGGTTCTATATTTATCATCCTGCTAATGTAGATGTTGGACTGAAACAGCTAATATTCATTTACACTGAGGAAGAGCAAAAGGTTGCGGAAGAACTAGAGATTTCAGCGGCCGTCTGGGCTTTCACCGCAATTCTACACCTCTCTTTCTACATCTGTTTAATACTATTTCTCTGTCATTTCATTTTATTACACTTAACTAGGGCCAGACGGAATCTGCAGATATTTTTTGCCATTTCTGTGGAAAGTTTTGGTAAAAATCTGCGGATTTCTGCGAAGTTATTTTGTGAGTATCATAACTAAAACCATAATATATGCAGGGCTCAACAATAAGGACTGCCCGATGGCCCGGGGCCAGCGTGTGAGATGCTCGGGACAGTAGACAGGATCGTTACTGGCCCGATCGGGCCACTAATGCCCTATCAGTAAAGTTTAATTTGCCTGTGACTATTTGTCAATTGCGTGCAAATACAGTCAGAATAGAGAAATCGTTTGTGTTTTCAAATGTCTAAATTTAAAAGCCTTCAAATGTTACCTTCTCGGTTCTTCTTATCTGATTGAATGTTGTGAGCATGTTATTTTTTTCCGTAACAACCAGTACAGCTAAGAGACAGAAACATGGCAGCAACATCAAGTGATGATGCTAAAGGAAAACATTTGTCTCTAACGTCTTGGAAGCAGACATTTACGAGGGTACACAATGACAAAAAAAAAGGAAGTGATGTTTTGTACAGTTTGCCGTTAGTTTGGCAGGTCAGTCATCTTTTGTTTTGCAAAAAAAATACCTGCACATTTTGCTACTTTTGTTTGCAAAACACTTTATCAACATTTTTTAACTATTAAAATTCTAGATTTACAAACATTTTGACTTTTTTTTTTTATTTGTGGCTAAGAAATAGCTATTAACTTTTTTGGTGGGGCCAGTGACAATATTAGCAGGGCAATTAAAAATCTGAACCACTGTTCCGATCGGGCCAGTAGAAAAAATACTTAGCGTTGAACCCTGATGTGAATTTAAAAATGACACCTTTTTAACTTTTATGTAACATTTAAAATGCAAATACAATTAGATTCACTTTATTTGGTAAACAAAGCAAGTCTCTCATAGTATATCTACTAAAAGACAGAAAATATTACACATTTACTTAAGTAAATAAACAGAATTAATGATGGGCTAAAAATCTGTGAACAATCTGCGGAATTCTGCGCGCGCAGATTTTGTGTGGGCCTACTTATAACTTAATTTGTAAACTAATTAGTTTAGTTTTCTTTGCATATACAGATTCTGTTGGTTGTTACCAACATTTGGTGAAAATTTCAAGTCAACAGCACCTTTAGAAATATGTTTTCTGAGAAAAATGGTGACGTGTACAATACATATTTTCCCTGCTGAAAAACAAAAACCCATAATTAAATTACAATAACTGTAACGCCTGGGTTCACAACAGGAAGGCACAGGATCTCAGGATTATTAAAACACGTATATTCATTGATAACACTTACGGAGATGAACACAAGAAGAACATGGGGTGAAGACTGAAGACCAACTTAGCGAATACCGGAAAAGGACTGAATGAAACTAAGGGCTATAAATACACTGGGGATGATGAGACTGTACATACAGGGGATGAACACAGGTGACACTGACGGACATAATGACATGGCAGGAATGGGAACAAAGGAACACATGGTAAGGGTCACATGATGAAAACACACACACACACACACACACACACGGAAGACAGGTTAAGACAATAACAACACGAAGTCAAAATCTTTTTTTGTTAACTTGAAAAAAGCTCAAATAAAATATTAATATTGGGTTAAAAGGACACTGCTAAATATTCAGCATCTAACTGAAGTACTAGCTATTACAATATGATAGATGTAAAGACATAAAAATAATAAAAACTAATGAAAATTACAAATACAAAAAGAATACTACTTTTTTGTCTTAAAAAATAATTCTTACACTGCAGAGAAAAAATGTGATTGCTTCTAAATATATCCCTGTTTTATTGCTTTACAAAACAGAAAAACAAGAATATTAAATCACAGATTTGAAGTGACATAACAGCATATTCATTTTGGGACGCTCAATCCTGTTAAAAGAAAAAACAGAGAGTGACAAAGAGGGTTGGTGTGTGATAGTTCATAAAGCCCGCAGGCATCGGGATTAAATGCATTTGGGTTAATGAAATTGATTCCCTATTCTCCACCCTTCACCTCTGACAAAAGACAATCATCACCCGGCCAAAGCTCAGGAAACACGAGCGAATGCTACGGTTTGTTATGAAATCCGCAAAAAACCCATGTGCACCAAACATATCTACTCCAACAGAATCAAACATCAGCATAATCCTAGGAAAACAATCCCTGCAGCATTCATAACAAACAATATCAAACAATAAACCAATGTCTCAGGACTACAAATGCAATACACACTCACACACGCACACACACAACACTTCTAAAGTCTTATATTTTTCTATCTATCTTATATTTTATTATCTATCTATCTATCTATCTATCTATCTATCTATCTATCTATCTATCTATCTATCTATCTATCTATCTATCTATCTATCTATCTATCTATCTATATTTCTATCGTTCTATCTTTATCTATCCGTCTGTCTGTCTGTCTGTCTGTCTGTCTGTCTGTCTGTCTGTCTGTCTGTCTGTCTGTCTGTCTGTCTATCTATCTATCTATCTATCTATCTACCTGTCTGTCACTTAATTCATGTGATCACGATAATAATATATGCAATACACGTATAGGGAGGGGTACCGAAACTCTGTACTTTATCGGTATCGGTGCTACATTATAAAAGAGCAAAGTATCGATAAGCTCTGACGTTAACAGTTCTGCTATAAGTACTGGAGAAATATTGCTTACTGCACATTACTTACAGTAGCATTTTAACTGACCAAACTTTTTTAATTTGCGATATTTGATATTTATCTGCAAAGCTGGCAATCTCACATGAGAAATGCTCATGTTTCTGGCGTAAGTGTAAATGCTCGCCTTTCTGGCATCAAGTATAAAAGTCTTTACAGTTCTCGACTGTGCGTGTGCACTCAGCAGAGACTCGCGCTAAGCGCATACACATGGCTCACGACACAGACTCGTGCTCACACAGCTCGTAAGCTTGGGGAGTGAATCAAATGGTTTGGGTTTCCCAAGTGGACAGCAACAATGCCCGTTGCTACAAACGCAACAAGTTGTTTACTTGTATGAGCGGAAATGCAAGCAATCTGGCTAAATAAAATATCTTTCAAAAGTGCATTGACTGTTTAGCTACTAATGGTAACTTAACATCATCCAAATCGTTATGCCAGCAGTGAATCACCTAAATTAGTACAACATTAATAGTTAAATAAACACACACATTCATTTACAATGAAAACAGTATTTCTTTTTTTAGGTATAGCCTAAATAAATCTTAAACATTAAAAATGCATTTACATCAGCTGTAAGACGGCCTACATCCTTAAAAACCTTGAGTTATTTTTTTAATCCAATGGTTGAGTTAAAAATATTTTATGCTTTGTTGGGTTAGTTTTAACCTTTATTTGGTTATTTAGTTAATAATTCAACCAGTTGGGTTAAAAAATATATATTTATCTATCTATCAACAGTCAACTGATTTAACTGACACAGAACATTTGTATTAATATATGTGTGTAATGGCGTTTTTTGCATTATAGTATGTATTTAAGCTAATAATATTGTTGTTTTTTTATCAAATTACCTCTCAGTGTCGTGTTTTTTCTATCCGTTTCACCTGCAATCTTAATTGTTGATGATACAAGCAAGCGATTCGTAGCCAATCTATTAAATGGATAATAACTTTGTGGCTGGAACTTAAAATGTAATGAAAATAAAGCATTTTTAATTTTTTTGACAACTGCATGTTATTTATTTACACAGCAATAATTATGATATTAATAGTAGTACTAGTAATAGTAGCAATAGTAATACCAGAATGGAAAAAAAATTAATCAAAATAACCCAATTTGTTGGGTTAAAATAACCCATAGTTGAGAAGGTGCTATATAGTTGGGTTATATGTTGGGGTATTTTTAACCCAACTATTCTAACTGGGTATGAATAGCCTAATAATAAACTATGGTAATTAGGAAATTATATTTTAAAAAAAAATACAGCTTATTTTTACATTGCAATATGCTCAAAAACTGTATTAAAAACACATGTAAACTCCCAAATCACAGTTAACTCATTTATGTGTAGGCGTTAATGAAAAATCATAAACATTAAACTGCATTTTGTAACTCAAAGAGGGTAGTTTTAACTGCAGGGAGCACAATAAACCAAGAAAGTTCTCGACTTCTGCCAGAAAAGTCCAACATGTGTCATTGTCCTTCAAACCATTGTACTTCTTTTGCTTTATTGTACATTAAAAACATAATAATAATAATAATAAAGTTGTAAATTCTAGCGGCTAGAGCTGAAAATAATCCCTAATGGTGGGAAAATGACAAAAGCTAATCAGAGTCAGAATATCTGTGAGGTTTTCATTTATTCATGGTGTTTTTAAGACTAGATGTTTGCACTTTGACAGTTTTTAATCTGAATTTGAATAAATTAGATCTGAAAAATATATTTTACCTATTTATTTTAATATTATTAAATACATAAATGATTTTAAAACATAGCTAATAAAAATAGCATTTTTCAAGAGAAATGTTGTCATATAAATATCGCTATCACCAGGGAATAACAATATATTGTTTGAGTATCGATATCGCAATGCATGTATCCGCAATAGTCCCCTCGCAGGATCAGATCATTAAGAAACATTAATATATAAAAGATATTATTTTTTCTGCAACTAAACAATCTATCATTTATAATAACGAAGGTCTAAGAAAACACACCAAAACCCATCAGTAAAATATTTTCACGTGTAAATATTAGACAGTGTTACAACATTCAAGTTGTAACACAAAACTGGAAAACACTTGAAATGGCAATTAATCATCAAGATGACACAATTTATCAAAAGGTTGCTTGACATTTGACCTGTGCATTTTTTCCCCCATACATAAACACAAGGAGCCTTTAAAAGCACACAGTTCCTTCTGATAACACTCCCACTTAAGCTCGACATGAGCGTATGTTTTTTTTTTTTGTCATGGAACTTTTATTCTTGCAAACAGCATTTTACAACAACTTACACACCATATACAATCATATCTAGCCCTAACAAAACTATCCTCAAAATAAAACAATCAACATCTGATGGAAAAAAGGAACAAGTAAAAAAAAAAACATACATGTATACACTAGGGCTGAATGATTGAAAAAAGTGCCCATGCTACTGTGACGGTTGGGTTTAGGGTAGGGGGAGGTGTGGGCAATCGTCAACTATGTAGTAGACCTTGTACTGCCCACTAAGGTAAGGTAGTGCCCATGCTACTGTGACGGTTGCGTTTAGGGTAGGGGGAGGTATGGGAGATCGTCAACTACGTAGTGTACCTTGTACTGCCCACTAAGGCAGTGGTTCTCAAAGTGGGAGTCGGGACCCCACGAGGGGTCGCGGGCCAATGAAGGGGGGTCGCCTGGTGATTTTTCAAAAATCTATTTATTTTTATTAAACCATAAGAATTAACATATTTTATCCATAACTATACTGAAAATAAAAATAGTCGTTTATAGTTACTATATACTATATAGTTACTATAGTAGCTTATAGTTACTAGTTCTATTGGATTGCGACCCCTGGGGTAATTACATTATATTAAAGGCAGCAATAGCATCAGATGTATTTTGATTTTATAACATCAGGTTATACTTTCTGGCACATTTAAAGCACTGACACAAATTTAATTGGTGTGTGTGTGTCATTGCATGCAAGGTTTCTGTATTTATAACCACCTCAGAGGATATTGGGGGTCGCGAGTCACTGGCATTGTTATTTTTGGGGTCGCGGGCTGAAAAGTTTGGGAACCCCTGCACTAAGGTAAGGTAGTGCCCATGCTACTGTGATGGTTGAGTTAAGGGTAGGGGGAGGTGTAGGCGATCGTCAACTACGAAGTGGACCTTGTACCGCCCACTAAGGTAAGGTAATGCCCATGCTACTGTGACCGTTGGGTTTAGGGTAGAGGGAGGTATAGGCGATCGTCAACTACGTAGTGTACCTTCCTTGTACTGGCCACTAAGGTAAAGTAGTGCCCATGCTACTGTGACGGTTGAGTTAAGGGTAGGGGGAGGTGTAGGCGATCGTCAACTACGAAGTGGACCTTGTACCACCCACTAAGGTAAGGTAATGCCCATGCTACTGTGACGGTTGGGTTTAGGGTAGGGGGAGGTGTAGGCGATCGTCAAGTATGTAGTGGACCTTGTACCGCCCCCTAAGGTAAGGTAGTGCCCATGCTACTGTGATGGTTGGGTTTAGGGTAGGGGAAGGTGTAGGCGATCATCCACTACGTAGTGGACCTGGTCAACTATGTCATCAAACTGCGGGCTGCAGCGAGGACTGTCTCATCCCTCGACACAGAAGTATAAATCAGCCTTAACAGTATTCAGCTACAGATATTGAATAATCACAATGAGACAATGTGTCTCATTTCTAGTCCAAATATCCAAAAATTCTTAGAGCAAGTCAAAATATAGTTTTATTTTTATCTTTCAGCAAATACGTCAAAATTAAAGTTTTTTCCTTCAAGCAAGCAACATTATCTATCCTGTTTTAACGTTGAAAAAGATATTTGATTATATTTATACTTTTTTTATTGGCATAAATCGTATAAATTCTATATAAACACAATAATTAAATACAACTCTGTAGCTCCTGGTCAATTACTGACCAGAAAACTAATTCAGACTTTTTAAATCGCTAAATAATGCAACAAATTGTTACCACATTTCAAAAACGTGTCCTCCCCTACTGCTGATATTGCATTTAATTTTCTCAAGTTTTAAAAAGAAGACCAAATCATTGAGTCACAATAAAATACAGGGGGGTTGTGGGAAAGTCCAAGACAACAGTGTTCTGTGCCTAGCGAGAAGAGATGCAAAAGCCACAATGTCAGCCGGTGTCCGGCTTAAAGGCTGACACTGAGGGGGAACACCAAAGACTGGTGATAAATTTGACCCCCAGAATATCAGAAAATATTTTAAAGAAACTAATCCAATAGTTTTGCAACTTGGGAGAAAATACAAACACATGACTAAGGGTTCATGGAGCAGTTTTTGTTTGTTTTTTTAAAGAATTTTAAGGCAAATTACAGTGTAAAAGAAGCCAGGAAAAGGCATGAGCGTATGTTAAGAAAACAAGAACTTACAGGGGCCTGCGGTTCCTCAAAGGTCACGATGTTTAGCGGCGTTTTGCTGCGCCCGAATTCCTGAGATTCCACTTTGATCAGTCTGTGTTTGGGAGAGACGATCTTCACCTCCACGCCGTTAGACAGCACTGTACTGAACGTCGGGAAGGTTTCTATAGAGCCAGAGCCGTTTACAACCCGGTGCTCAGAGGAGTCGTACGGGTCCTCGAAGTCCAGGTCTTTCTGAGTCCTGTAGGCCCGGAGGATCTCGCTTTCAGTGTAGTCCGGTTTGGGAGGCTGCGGTGGTCCTTTCCTGCTGCCAAAACTCAGGTGATCTCTAAACCACTTTGCCATGGGTCTACAGCCAACACAAGAAGAAAACATCCAAGCAAATGTAAATAAAACAAGCTTTGTGCTTCTAAAAAAAGGGACTTTATCCTAGCTCCTCCATTGAGTACAATCTGTAAATCCTGGAACACCTTACTAATAAGTGACTTATTACTCACTGTGAGTCAATAAACCACAAATATGATATTATGCAAGTGCTTACCTCAGTTTCCCCAATGCATTGATGCTTTAGAACATCCGGCTCCAATTTTTGTGCAATAAATTGATCTGGAAAGCAGGGAAATAACAAGTTAAAAAAGTAAAATACGTAAATAAAGTCAGATTTAGAGTGTTTTTAGACTGCTTCACTGTAAAAGATTTATTATGTGAAATGATTCTCTACTGTACTTCCTTTTTATGTCTTTCCAGAGACTTCTCTTCATCTTTGAAACACAAATATAGTTCTGATCCAAACTACTAAATTGTTTAGAAAAATAACAGGATTTTAACTCTTTCAATTATCAATCTTATCACTGATTTGGTGAAAAACACAAAATGATGTATTTTCAATATAAAAAGTAATCGAGGACGGGATTTTTTTTTTTAACTGTTCATCTTTGAAACTTAAATATAGACATTTCATTAATATAAATGAGAGAGATTTCAGTCCCTTTATGAAGTTTCTTCCCACAACATATTTATAAATGATTATTCGATCAGCTTAATGCACGTTTTTTTTCTGAAGAACTAATTAATCATCATTTTAATTTAGACACAAAAGCTCTAGCATGCTTGATTAACATGTGATAAGCAATGAGGTTTGATCTCAAATACCAAGCAAGCAGGTATGGATGAGCAAAGTTCATTGATCAATGTTTATATTCAAATAAAAGCCTGAATTAAATGCGTTCATCATGAAATGTGATCAAGCTTTTTCTTAAACAGCTTGGTTTGTTTAGTTTTGATCAAAAATACAAAATTGTTTAGAAAAATTACAGGATTTTAACTATTTAACTGCCAAGTTCACAAATAATATCACTGATTTGGTGGTTAAAAAAAAAACACAAAATGATGCATTTTCAATATAAAAAGTAATCGCGGACTGGATTTTTTTTAACTGTTCGTCTTTGAAACACAAATATAGATATTTTTATTACTATAAATGAGAGAGATTTTAGTCCCTTTATGAAGTTTCTTCCCACAAAAAATGATAAATGGTTATTCAATCAGTTTAACGCACGTTTTTTTTCTGAGGAACTAATATATCATCATTTTAATTTAGACACAAAAGCTTTAGCATGCTTGATTGACACGTGAAAAGCAATGAGGTTTGATCTCAAACACCAAGCAGGTATGGATAAGCAAAAGTTCATTGATCAATATTTATATTCAAATAAAAGCCTATTGAGCATTGAGATCAGCAGGACCAACATTGAGACCAGCAAAACCAGCATTGAGACCAGCAGGACGAACATTGAGACCAGCAAAACCAGCATTGAGACCAGCAGGACGAACATTGAGACCAGCAAAACCAGCATTGAGACCAGCAAAACCAGCATTGAGATCAGTAGGACCAACATGGAGACTAGCAAAACCAGCATTAAAACAAGCAAGACCAGCATACCAGCATCAACATACCTTACCAGCATATGCTGTTTTTTCAGCAGGGAGGGTAGTCAATTTGCCAGTGTATCATTGAGATTTAAATAAATAAATAAATAAATAAATAAATACATACATACATACATACATACATACATACATACATACATACATACATACATACATAAATAAATAAATAAAAGCATTTTATTTTTCAAAATATGTGTCAAAATAAGATTTGCTAGCTGAAACACAGAAAAAAAGTTATGGCCAAAATAAGACTTAAAATCACCCCATAGTGGATGAAAACATCCCCAACAGCATATAAAGGTTAAAGTTAAGTTTTCTCAAATAAATCTCTCAAAACTCTAAAGATACAACGAGTTACAGTAAAACAAACGTACAACAAAAGTGGGCTACATTTATAATGCTTAATATCATATTTAAACTTTAAAAAGTGGTTCTTTTACTTTCATTTAATATAAAAATAAAGAATATAAGAAAGTGAGTGTCATTAAGATTATCATCTTTACTTTCTGCCTAACAACTGCTTTATACTCCCCGAAGGAAAGTAAACAATACGGATTTAGGACAAAACCGGCGTGAATAAACAGTTGCACAATTTTAATATAAAGTGAGCTGTATAAGCATATGCATCCATTCCAGACATATATAGCCTACATATAACGTAATTAGATGATAATTTAATCATGACGGCAATTTTACTCAAAAAGAAAGTTTCAGACACAAAAGCCCTCACACAGCACAATCTTGCCAAAGAATCCTGTCAAAACAAGTACATGCATCAACTGCACACACCCACTTTCTTACTCTTGCCACATAATTCAGCACATAACACAAACACTTGTGATTTTTACTACCAAAAACGAAGAAATTTTATAAGGAAACTTACGTTAGCATGCTGGCTAACATTTCCAAACTCCGCCATTATAACCTTAATCACTTTCGTCGTCGACGAATTTGATAATACTCACTAATACCACTGTAGGCTGTAAATATGATTGAAATGCTGCACTAATATAACGCATTAAAGTAAAAAAACATCAATTTGAAGCTGCATTTTGTTAGCCGGCTTGCTGTTTGGCTAACGTTAACTGTGCAAGCGCGCGACCCAGATGAATACACACATACGAGCGTGTTTAAAACGCTCATATAATATGACAGTTTTGACTTATTAAAATAATTTAGTAACCACTAAAGCATTAGCATAACACTCACCTGTCAATAAAGGACGGTTGGAAGTGATAAAACAAAGCAGTTGTGAGAAAATTCCCAAAAAAAAAGTGAAGAGCGCGTGCATATGGATGGATGGAGAGTTGCATTGGATTGCATTGGTGGTGGTTGTTTCAGCAGCAGCAGCAGCAGCAGCAGCAGCACATAAGCTCGACTTGTTTGGTTGAAGCCCACTGGAGAGTTGCATTGTCTTTGTTCTTGCTGAGGCATTTCATTTCACACAGAGGCTCGTGCTTTGGCATGCATTTTGCAAATTGTTGTATGCCTGCAACAAACAGTATGAAGTGCTATCATTAAAGTGCATGCTTTTTAGATTAAAAAGAGATTATGAGGAATAAACATGCATAAGCACAGGGGTTTCTGCTTAACTAAACAGACACTTAGATAAGATCTAGTTCGATGCATGCCCCATCTGTCACGTCAACCCTCATTAACACCTTTTCCATCAGCACACAGAGGTCAGCCTGTAAGGTTAGAAGGTCACAGGCACTTTGGGGATCAATATGAGGGATGGTAAACAATGGCTTGTCCAAACATTGGCTGTTGCATTGAAAACCGTGCAATTAGGGTATTTAAATGATGCCTGTGAAGTTAACAATTCACAAATTATGTGATAAACAATAGCTAACAGTTAGGTTTTGTTTGTTAAAATGATAGTTCACTCTGAAAATGAAAACTATGTACATTTATTCAGCCTTTACTTCTTCCAAGCTAGTTTTTTCGTGTACTTTTGAGAACAGAAGATATACAAAAATGCTGGAAACCTGTAACTATTGACTTAAAGAGTCAGAGTTACAGCATTTATTAATCTTTGTTAAAGGGACAGTTTACACACAAAAAATACAATTTCTGTATTAATTTACTCACCATTTACTTGCTCCAAAACATTTTTTGTTTATTTTTGTTTTTTTGAGCACAAAACATACATAAAAATTTTGAAAACCTGTAATCATTGACTTTCATAGTAGAATAAACAGATTATTGAAGTCAATGGTTACCGGTTTCTTACATTCTTCAGGATATCTTCATTCATGTTCAACAGAACACACACACAAAAAAAAAAAAAAAAAAGATTTGAAACAAGTTAAAAGCTACAGCATTTATTAATCGTTGTTAAAGGGAGTTCACTCAATCAAATAATGAAAACTCTGTTAATTTACGCACCCTTTACTTGCTCCAAACCAGATTTTTGTTCTTTTAAGCACAAAATATATACAGCAAATGTTGAAAACCTGTAACCACTGACTTCCATAGTAGAATAAACAAATACTACCGAAGTCAATGGTTACCAGTTTCCAACATTCTTTAGAATATCATCTTTTATGTTCAACAGAACAAAACACACCTCAAAAAGATTTGGAACAAGTAAAGAGTCAGTTCCAGCCTTTATTAATCTTTGTTAAAGGGATAGTTCACACACAAAAAAAAATACATTTGTTTTATTTACCCTTTACTTGTTCCAAACCTTTTTGTGTGTTCTGTTGAGCACAAAAGATTAGAAAAAATCTTGGAAACCTGTAACCATTGACTTGCGATATCGTTACTGATATTCTTTAGAAAATCTTCTTTTATGTTAAAAAAAAACAAAAAAAACACAAAGATTTGGAACAAGAGTAAGTTACAACATTTAATAATCTTTGCTTAAGTGATGATAATTCTGTTAACTTACTCACACTTGTTCCAAACCAGTTTTGTTTTTTGAGCAAAAAATATATACAGAAAATGTCGGAAACCTGTAACCACTGACTTCCATAGTAGAATAAACAAATACTATTGAAGTCAATCTCAAAGATTTGGAACAAGAGTCAGTTACGAAATGTGTTAATCTTTGCTAAAGGGATATCACACACACACTCACACTTTCACTCACTCACTCACACTCACTCACTCACTCACTCACCCTTTACTTGCTCCAAACCCTTTTGTTTTTTTGTGCACAAAAGATATATAGATAATGTTTAAAACCTGTAACCATTTACTTCCGTATTAGAATAAATAGATATTATTGAAGTTACCGGTTCACACACACACAAAAAGAAAATTCTGTATTAATTTACTCAACTTTTACTTGCTCCAAACCAGATTTTTGTTCTTTTGAGCACAAAATCTTGAACAGAACAGAAAATGTTGAAAACCTGTAACCACCGACTTCCATAGATATTATTAGATATAGATATAAAATTATATATATAGATATAAAAATATATAGATATAGATATAAATATTATTGAAGTCAATGGTTACCGGTTTCTGACATTCTTCAGAATATCTAAGTAAAAGATGAGTAAATATCATTTTTGGGTGAACTAACCCATTTAATGTTGAATAAAAATACAGCATTGTGAGCTACACTCTTATTTATGTAAAATTAAGATTCATAAATAATCTTTAAATAATCAAATTTTTATTGAATTAAAAGTGGTTAAAAAATGTTTCTATGGTTATTATCAAAAAAATGTTCTAATTATTTTACAAAACCCCCATAAATAAGAAACAAAGCATATCCTTTGAAACAAAACATGACTTGCTATTTATTTGTTGGATGCTGGAGAGAAAAAAAAGAGGTCTTTTACAACACAGGATTAGAGATGATCACGCTAAATTAGATTTATTTCCTCTGTAACCCTCAAATGCATTTCCTCATATTGACTGAACTAACATGGAGGGAAAAATACTACATTATAGAGTGCATAATAGATTAGAAATGCATTATAGAGTACATTAGAGACACTGGCATGGAGCAGATCTAATAGACTGAATGAAAGCCAGCCAATGGATATGGCTTCTCGTAGACGATATGTCCCACAGCTAAAAAAAAAAAGTCATCACTGAATACTAAAAATCTATTGACCTGCACTCTCAATTATGCTTTTAAAGAGTCCAAGTTAAGGAAATTTCAAGTGTTTTGTGTCATTTATGGTGGTCTGAAAACAAGCATTTAATTCCAGTGATCTGAAATGCATTGTTTTTTGTGTCCTGGGCTAGTCTGAGCTGCTGTCGTCGCTGTCTGAATACGCCCCCAAGAGGCCGAGAGACGAACCGTTCTGACATGATACCGGCTGTATGTTTGAAGAAGCAGATGATGATGTTATGGAAGACTCGGGTTTGACAGCACCTGAATTAACAGAAAAGACAGAAAGTTCAGGTTAATAGACCACAAAATTCTAATCTGTTAAACAATGAGACTGTTATATAAATCTGTAAAAGGTTCCGATGTATAGTTGAAACCAGAAGTTTACATACACTGTAATAAAAGGCACATGACCATTTAAAAAGTCAGATGTAAATGTGACTAAACTTTTTCTCTTTTAGGTAAGTTCGGATTATCAAATGTGTTTCTGTTATGCTTAATAGCAGAATAATGAGAGAGATATTTTGAGAAATTGTTATAACTTTTCTTGAAAGTCAAGTTTACATACAATAAGATTAGTATGCCTCTGAGAAGGCTCAGATGATGGTGTCAAGGTTTTGGAAGTTTCTGATTGGCTAATTGACAACATTTGAGTTCATTGGAGGAACAACTGTAGGAAAACCTCAAACACACTGCTTCCTTGTGTGACAACATGGGAAAATCATCAAGCCAGAATCAACAAAAACTGCCAGATTACATTTTGCTGAAATATATTGGGGAAAAGACTAATTTTTGGAGACATGTCCTGTGGTCTGATGGAACTAAGATTGAACTGTTTGGCCTTAATAACCAGTGTTACATTTGGAAGACAAAGGGGAAAGCTTACAAGCCTAGGAACACCATCCCAACTGTGAAGTATGGGGGCGGCAGCATCATGTTGTGGGGCTGTTTTGCTGCAGGAGGGACTGGTTCACTTCACAGCATAGATGGCATCATGAAGAAAGAACATCATGTAGAAATACTGAAGCAACATCTCAAGATGATGGCCAGCAAATTAAAACTTGGCCACAAATGGATCTTCCAAACAGACCATGACCCTAAGCATACTGCCAAATTAGTTAAAATGTGCTTTAAAGACAACAGAGTGAATGTTTTAAAGTGGCCATCACAAAGCCCTGATCTCGATCCTATGGAAAATTTGTGGGCAGAGTTGAAAAAGCTTGTGCGAGCGAGACAAATCTGTCTCCGTTACACCAATTCTGTTAGGAGGAATGGGCCAAAATTCCTTCAAACTATTGTGAGGAGTTTAAGAAAGGATACCCAAAACATGATGATTTTGACCAAAGTTACACAGTTTAAAAGCAAAGCTAAAAAATACCAAGGAAATGTACGTAAATTTTTGACTGTCTAGAAATTAATAAAAAACTCTCAAACAAAAGAATCTCTCATTATTTTGGCATTTAGCAAATGTCAATCATTTAGGTAATCTTAACGGACCTAAAATAGTAAACATTTAGTATGATTTACCATCAGACATGTTTTACAAAATGGTTATGTTCCTTTTATTAAAGTGTCTGTAAACTTCTGGTTTCAACTGTATATACTAACATGAACATACAGTTAAAGTGAGAATTATTAGCCCCCCTATAGTTTTTTTTTTTTTTACTCAATTTCTCTTTTTTTTCAACACATTTATAAGCATAATAGTTTTAATAACTCATTTCTAATAACTGATTTATTTTATCTTCGTCATGATGACAGTAAATAATATTTTACGAGATATTGTTCAAGATACTGGTTTTCAGCTTAAAGTGACATTTAAAGGCTTTTTTAAACTGTAATATTATGCAAAAGGTACACAAATGGGAATCACACACAAATAGAAGAAAAACCGAATAAAAAGAGAGGAAAAAACAAACAAAAAACAACAAAGACAACAAAGACTTCGTACCTTGCTTAAATGATCTAAGATGATTTGGCAGATCCTGGATCTTTTAATCTTGATAACATTAGGCACGTTCAAATCAAGACTGAAAACACAGAACCTGTTTAACTGTGCCCTTACTGAATGAGCACTTTTCTACTTCCGACAGATCGCACAACTGTGTCTTTCTTGTCTTTTTCATTCTTTTATAACCTGTTTTAACACATTTTCATCTGTTTTTAATCATTTTTATTTATACTTGTCTTTTTATTCTTTTTTAATTAAAGCACTTTGAATTGCCACCGTTTATGAAATGTGATATAAAAATAAACTTGCCTTGCCTTTTTAAACATTTAATTACAGTAATAAAACTGGCTTTATAAATTAAGAATATTGTTGGCTGAATATAGACTGAATACATTTGAATTATATGTATTTATGTAAATAATAAACATATAATATATAAAGATATAAATAAATCCAGCTTTAATGACATTCATTCCTAACTCTACACAGCTGAATGAATACATCCTTTATTTAACATAATCATGATGTTATTAATTGTCGTTTACTCCCTCCACACACACTCATTCTGACCCTGCGACTCTACATAAATGAATAACTGACTAGTTTTAACAGCTCTTGAACCTGTTTGTGTGCCAGCAGCAGCAGCAGCCGGTGGTGGTGCAGCATGGGAAGGTTTAGAGGCAGAATCTGCTGGCTTCTTCCTCACCACCAGAGACCCCAGAGCTCCCTTCACACTCAGACCTCCCACACTCCTATCCCAGCTCTGTTTCTTCGCCACTGCAGACGACAAGCCCTGAGGAAAAATAATAAAAATAATGAGAAACAGGGGACGGCGGGGCTTTCCCCCACGTGATGACACTGCAGAGTGTTTTTATTTGTGCGATTATGAAAAAAAGGTATACCATTAGAGACTGGTTATATTCACACACTGTTGCCACATAACTATCTTTAAACCCCTTATAAAAGTGATTTTTGCATAACAGATGCCCTTTATTGTGCAAAGATGAGCTGAAAATGTAAATAAAAAAGTAGATTTAAATCTCGCTCTTTTTCTCTCTCTCTCCACCTGTGATGAAGTGCTGGTGTCTGTGGTGAGGATGTCTGTGGGTTTATCAGCTATATGCTTCTTGCTTCGCTCCTTTGCGTTTTCTGCCTCTTCTTCAGAGTCTGAGTCCCTCAGTCTTTTGACCAGAGCTCTCTCCAACATCTCTCTGAGAACAGAAAGACAAAAGAGAAGATTAAATCACAGTACACTTGTACAATACATCATCTTGTTGTTTCACAATTTGCTTCAGGGAAAAAATACTGTGGCTGAGAGAGCAATTACAAAAAACACTAGCAAAATAAGAAAAAATCTTCATCAGTTTGACAGAAAATGTGTGGGAAAATTCTCACAACGCAAAAAAAATTAAGAAAATTTTTACAACACATGTAAATATCATGGAACACAATGGAAAAAGTTTTATGGGGACCCGAAAACATGACGAACCGGGCTGGGATTTGATTATTGTGCTGTGACTATTACTAAGCGAAGTTGTAGGTGATCTTTGAAAGGTGAGCTTTTTGTTTGTTTTAACATCATTACACCATTCCCGTGTCTTTTGTATATTATTATCAATGGATTTGTTGTTAAGGGTGAAGCAGTGGCGCAGTAGGTAGTGCTGTCGCCTCACAGCAAGAAAGTCGCTGGTTTGAGCCTCGGCTTAGTTGGCGTTTCTGTGTGGAGTTTGCATGTTCTCTCTGTGTTCGCGTGGGTTTCCTCCTGGTGCTCCGGTTTCCCCCACAGTCCAAACACATGAGGTACAGGTGAATTGGGGAGGCTAAATTGTCCGTAGTGTATGTGTGAGAATGTGTGTGTGGATGTTTCCCAGAGATGGGTTGCAGCTGGAAGGGCATCCGCTGCGTAAAAACTTGCTGGATAAGTTGGCGGTTCATTTCGCTGTGGCGATCCCCGATTAAAAAAGGGACTAAACCGACAAGAAAATGAATGATTTGCTGTTAAGGGATTGTACTTCCAGCAGTGAAATTTAAACCACGCTGAACTGAACTAAACTTCCTCTAAAATCTGGACTGACACAGTTTCAATTTACTAGAACTTCTATGCTAAGCTACTTTGACACAATCTACATTGTAAAAATGCAATAGAAATAAACATCAATTGAATTATTAGCGTAAATAACCATAACCTGAATAACTGGGTTCGTCACATTTTTGGGTCTTCTTGAAACATTTGCGTTGCGTCACAACCACAACGTTTAAACATCAATGTTTTGGGTTAAAATTATGGGTAAGCATAGACAAGTTTTTAAAATCTAGATTAATCTCGAAATTAATTAAATCGGATCATTTGAATTCTGCCGAAGGCATTAAGAATATGTGTGCTACCCAAATAATAAATCATAAATTTATTATGATTAGCGTTATTACATTTCATAACACTCTCACCAGTCCTTACTTCCTATTTATGTCTAATACCCCAGTTTGTCACGGGACAATGAATGAAATGTTCATGAGTTAAAGTTAAACGTTCGAACTGCAGTTAAAGGCAAGCATCCTGCTGATTTGATTCAGAAGGGCACTATTTTGTCAGACGGCTCACCGGTCAGGTATACATGCGTAGAATAGATCCAGCTCCCAACTTTGACAATAGATTAACGGCGATATTTTTTTAATCGCGCGATAAGAGTCTCGCGTTAACGCATAAAGTTAACGCCGATAACGGCCCAACACTAGTTAAAATGCATAGGAATATCTACATTTTGCATTTAAATGATATTATAGATTGTACACAGTTTGGACAAAATGCTGTGATTACATATCAGTACTATTATTATCATTATTGTTTTTAACATGTAAAAACCGGCAAAATACTTGAATGATGAATTACTAATATAACTTCTCTGCGTGATTTTTTTTTAGAATATTTACACACTGAAAAAAGTGTTGCATGCAGAACTGTTGCAAACTATTTATTTGTGTTGAATTTAAACAAACAAATTACATTTAAAAATGTTCAACTTAATTTGTTTGTTTAAATTCACCACAAATAAATTGTTTACAAACACTTGACGTAAAAAATTTAGTAAATCCAAGGAATTATTTTTTAATATTTTTTTTAGTGCACTGTAAAATTACTACAATAATGAATGTACATTCTTGTTTAAAAATAAATGGACCACATATAATTTTCAGACTTTGCAAGATAGTGTTGTCATGCTACTGGAATACAATCGGTACTGAAATTCTAAAAACATAAATTTCCTGCTAACATTTGAGCGCTGTTGAGAACGTTCTTAAACTCAGCTGATTTGCCATTGTGTTCACGTGCTCAACAGAAAACACTGTGATTGGCTGTGAAGGTCATCAATTCACCGAACTCACCGCTGTTTACTGAGTGTAACCACTGATACAGAGACACTGGAGCATTTTAAAGCAGCGAAAATCAGCTGATCTGTTTATAAGCTGACATACGAGGAATCCTCTGATGAAGACTGATCTTCAAGGCTTTACCAAAACGTTTAAACCACAAATATTTAACAATTCAGCATACATAAAGCAAAATTAGAAAAGGTCTCTTGTTGCATACTTGGTCTCTTGCTCGTCTTCCTCCTGCTCTCTCTGCTTCTGTCTCTGCTCCAGCTCTTTATATTGACCCAGCATACCCTCAAAGTCCACTTGCGCCTGCCTCTGGTTCAGCTCCTTCAGCTCCTGCAGGTTCTCCAGTACCTCCATCTCCAGCTTTGAGTCCCGTGTGCGGTTCTCCAGGACCTTTGACAGCATTCAGAGAGAACATCTTTAGCTTAAGGCTGCACAATATATGTAATTCCGCAACAATATAGCAATGTTATTAGGGCTGATCGATTTTGTGAAAAATCCTAATCACGATTATTTTGGTCATAACAGAAATCACGATTATTCAAAACGATTACCGTTAAAGTCAAAATTATTAGCGCTTCTGATAATTTTGTAAAAAATAAATATTTCCCAAATGATGTTTAATAGAGCAAGGAATTTTAACAGTATTTCCTCTTATATTTTTTTCTTCTGGAGAAAGGCTTTTTTATTTTTCTTTTGGCTAGAATAAAAGCAGGTTTTTTCAAGCAAGTCTATAATGTTAGCCCCCTTAAGCAATATATTTTTTGATTGTCTGTCTAATAACACTAATTAAGCCTTTAAATCGCACTCTGAATCTGAATGCTTGTATTTTGAAAAAATATCTAGTCAAATATTATATGCTCTCATTGTGACAAAGATAAAATAGATAAGTTATTAGAAAAGAGTTATTAAAGCTATTATGTTCAGAAATCTTCTTTCCATTAAACAGAAATTGGGGGAAAAGGGTTGCTAATATTCAGGAGGGCTAATAATTCAGACTTCAACTGTATACAAACAGTTATTTTCCACCCTGCAAAGGAAAGAGAAATAAATACAATAGAGTAAAAATATAAAACAAACTGTGATTTAAGCATCTTCACCTTAAGAAACACTTTAGCTACAAAAGTCCTTCAGTCAACAGCAGAGGCATGTTCTCCATTTGTTGTTTGATTAATAATCATAAAAACAGGCGGCAGAAGGATTATAGCGCGCTGTCTCTTTAATAGTTTCTCTATCGCGTCTCTTTTGATTCTCAACTCGTTTGTTTATTACACAAATGATGCTTGATATGAATAATCACTAAACACCGCGTTTTGACACCTATCTGACCATTAAAGCGCTCACGTTAAGATGACTTTAGATGTGTGCGCTGACTGCGCTCTGCTCGTCTCAGTGTGCGAGTGAGACCGAATGCTGACTGCATGCTTCAATTCTGTGTGTGCGCGGCACACAGAATCATGCGGTCTTTCGCGCTTTTAAGATCAACACGTGTACAACTGGAAAGGGGCGGTATATGATGAAATAATCGTTTATCTCGATTAATGATTTTTCATAATCGTTAAAAGGCAAAATCGAAATCGGATTTTAGATTAATTGCACAGCCCTAATGTTTATCTGCAATGACGCTTCAGTTTAAGTTCAGGTTGAGTTTATTCATCACTTAGGCAATTTGAGTGGGATTATAGCTGACCAGGAACCACTGTAAAATTTTAACTTATTAGAGTGAGAGATCTTTATTTGCTCGTTTGCTTTGTTTTAAGGCCTATGACTATAAGATTTACATTTATAACACATGTCGTTTTACCAAAGATATTTTTTATACAACGAAGACCATGTGGTGTTATTTATTTAGATTTGATTATTCAGCTTCTGCACCTGAATACAGTTTGACTAGTGTTGCATTTATGCAAATTAACTGTTCTTCGAAATCCCCCAAATCAATATAAATTCTTTCCCCAAACTGAGCCATTCAAGTCATCTGGTGAAATAATATTCATATCTCAATATACTCATTCATTAATTTTCTTTTCGGCTTAGTCCCTTTATTAAGCTGGGGTGGCCACAGCGGAATGAACCGGCAAATTATCCAGCATGTGTTTTACGCAGCGGATGCCCTTCCAGCTCTGGGAAACATCCATACACACTCATACATTACGGACAAATTAGCCTACCCAATTCAACTGTACCGCATGTATTTGGACTGTGGGGGAAACCGGAGCACCCGGAGGAAACCCACACGAACGCGGGGAGAATATGAAAACTGACCCAGCCAAGGCTCGAACCAGCGACCTTCTTGCTGTGAGGCGACAGCACTACCTACCGCACCACCGCGTTGCCTATCGCAAAGTATATTAATATTAATAAAACTTTGCAATGTCAATTGTTTCCAATATCAAGCAGATTTGTGAGATAATTGTGGATAGAATTGAACTATAGTTTGTTTTTTTTTCTTCTGGCATTTGGCTGGATTATGTCTGTCATGGACAGATAAATGTAATATTACAAGATGGCATCCATTCTCGCGTCTTAGTGATTCACTGAATCATTTATCCAAATGATTCATTTAAATTGGCTGATTCATTTAGGCACCACTGCGAAATGTTTAAAAAATATATTCAATGCTTCACCAATAGATGCAACCTCCATGAACCAATCACAGAGTTCATACACACTTTTACTACTAAAATTCATTTCAATAGGTTACATACAAAACATAATACACTTACATTAATAAAGGCTTCTGCAGGTTCCACAAAGTCAAATTTAAGACTTTAAGACCATTATGAATGAAATTTCAGGCTTATACAGGGCTAAACGCTGAAGATTTGTACTTGCCCTGTTAAATTAGTTATTTCTCAGCCACATATTTTAAATGTGTCAAAACAAGCAAACTCTAGTTGCATACAGAACATACAGAAGAATCGTACCGCTGTAGTTGTTAGTTTGTTTCTGCGCATGAATGAGAGTAAAGGAGAGACGGACTCTGCTATTGTGTTTGAAAATGACCCAATATTATCATTTAAAATATATTCAGGTATAAAATTTCCATGATGTTTGCAAAACTTTATGGGTTTATTTGTTTTTCCAAAACTTTTCCAGGCATTGATTATGCCACTTAAAAATTCCATGACTGTTCCAGGTTTTCCATAACCGTACGAAAAAAAAAAGGAAAAAAAAAACATTAACCTGTGTCTATGCTTTAGAACAATTGCCCTCAAAACTATTTGTATAAATTTAAAAACATTTTAGTGTCACTGAGAGTTGCAGTTAAATGTCTCTGATAATCAGAGCTCTTCTGTTGTATGCATGTTTGGACTAAACTGTTCTCAGGTCTAATACAGTGAATCAGTCTGTAAAGAATTAGCTTCTCATTAGTTAGATTATAGTTATAAACAAGCAAACGATCACACTTTATTTTAATATACAATTAACAAACCATTAAGACTTTTAGCTCAATAAACTACTGATTAGCAGCTTAATAATGAGGGCTTCTGCAGGTTTCACAGAGTTACATTTAGGACTTAAGACATTTTTAAGACCAGTATGAACTAATTTTTAGACCCATAAAGGGTTAAAGGAAAAAGGAATGGCCCAGATGGAAAAGTTTTTTTTTTGCCCTATCAAAAAAATATTATAATTTAATACATTTAATAATACAAAAAAAAAAAAAATATATATATATATATATATATATATATATATATATATATATATATATATATATATATATATATTCATAGCTAAATATTTTAATTATTGTGTAAAAACAAGCTACTTCTAATTGTATCCATACTTTTCTTACATATTACATACATATCATACATATCTTTTTTTTCCAACATAAACTTTCTTTAAAATAATTCTAAACAATGAATAAATGTTTTAAAAACAATAATAAACTTAATTTTTTAAAATTAAATATAAGATGCAAGACGAACAACACAATATTTCTGTAAATGTAAGACTTTTTAAGATCTAAAAATTGGATTTGTATTGGGTAGGATAAGGGATGTAAAATAAGATTATACTTTACAAGTGCTTATAAATAGTTATTTAAATAATATCTTAATAGGCAGGTGATAAGCCAGTAGTAAATAAGTAGGGTCAGTAGTAACTAGTGTACAGTTCAAATTGACTACCCTTTCATTGTGTTGGTGGCTGTTTTTGCCCCAATTTTTTGATTGCAAAGCCATGACAGTAAATAATCTTACATTCTTGATTGTAGGCAGTTTTCCACAGTAAAAATACAAATGTAAACCCTTCCCAACAGGGAAAACCGGCAACAATCAAGAATGCATGATTATTTGGTGTTATTGCTTTGCAAACAAAAAAATGTCATTATGATGGAAGTCAATGGGGCAAAAACAGCCACCAACATTACGAAACGGTAGTCAATTTGCCCAGAGAGTATTGTTAAATCTTTGAAAAAAATCTTCCCCAAAATATGTCAAAACAAGATTTGTTACAAAAATCATTCCACTTGCTGAAACACAGAGAAAGTTGTGACCAAATTAAGACTCAAAATCACTTCAGTGGATAAAAACATCCCCAACAGCACACCAGAGTTAAACTAAAGCTTTACCAAAACTATTTTGTCACAAATAGATGTTTATAAAGGTCAGAAAACACACCAGTTACTCTCAAAAAGCACATCACAAACCTGTAAATTCCTTTAGTCTGCACATCTGACTAACCTTCATGGGGTTATTGAGTTCCTCATCCTCTCGCTCCTGCTGGATCTTCTTCTCCTCCTCCTCGATCAGTTTCTCAGCCTGAAAGTTGCGTGTTGCCCCGTGCTCCATGGCATAGTCTGTGTTTTCCGGATCTGTCTGTGAAACACATCAATCAAATGAAGCGAACCAAACACAAGTAATGTAAGGCTTGCAGGTTTTACAGGAGACGCAGCATGATGTGCAGAACTCAGTCTTGTACCTTAAACGTGATCTCAGCCAAGCATCTGGTGCATTTAATGTAAAATCTGAAGATGGGAAGCCCCAGGTAGAGCTCATTCTGAACGGTCTCCTTACGAGCGTTGAACTTCTTGCCTTTGTAAATGTACTCGCCACATGTTTTACACCTGCAAATCACCAGGAATTATTATCTACAGTTTTCAATAATAAAACATATTTAAAGGGTCACGAAACACCAAAACACATTTTTTGAGCTGTTGACAGTCATATATGTGTCCCACACTGCTAAAAACACTATTAGGACACCTATATTTCACTAAAAAGTGTAAATTGGTTGTTTTTGCGTTGTTTCAAGCAAATTCGTACTTCCGGTTTGAAACTAATTTTTTAAGCTGCGTCACGGCCATGACATAATAGCGTGTATTCCAGCGTGCAGACTGGACGTCTGTGCCAGAGTGAGTCTTATTACGTCTTACAGTGTGATGCATTAATGCATGAGTAAGGCTTGGTTCAAACCAATCAGCGCCCTCTATTGTGCAACTTCATTAATATTCATTACTGTCAGAGTGTAGATGGCAGAGACGACACGTTGTGTTGGCAAAACAAGTGTGAAGTGTTGCTTTTATAGTTGCTGCAGTTAAGTT
Source organism: Danio rerio (assembly GCF_049306965.1). NCBI lineage: Eukaryota > Metazoa > Chordata > Actinopteri > Cypriniformes > Danionidae > Danio > Danio rerio. Next base: position 55,441,634 of record NC_133177.1, on the reverse strand, counting down.
TCGTTTTCATTTTCTCTCTGTGAGAGCTCAGAGTCACGCGTGGATTACAGTGTACGCAACGCGCGACAACAATAACTTACGTGTCTAAGGAGGATTATTGTTTACCTGAGAGCTGTTCTCATCTGCAAACGCTGAAATCCAGATTCGCTTTAGTCTCCTCTTAATAAAGACGCGGCTCTAGTTGCTGGTGATTGTCCTGTCTCTACAGATTTGGTAAGTGAGCGACCAGTGCTCTTTGTTTATTCAGTTTGTATTTTATTCGTATCAAACAAACTATTGCAACGAGTGTAAACAAGTTAGCACTAACAGTTACAACCAAACTATAACCTCGTGTTGGATTTTGTGACCGGAATAACACACGCGGCTTTCTGACGCTACCTGTCGTGTGTATCTAAGTTTCCGGGAAATGCTGAGTTTTTTTTCTCTCATTCGCCGTGCGGTATCAAACATTGCATGAAAAATACACGCTTAGAGCAGCGCCTCGAATCAAATATCACGTTTGTCGGGAGGGACATGAATGAATTCCCTGAATGAAAGAGCCAAACTGCAGTTAAAGTCCACCATTTAATAATTTGGCAAATAATTCGACTACAGATGTCCATGTAAACACAGTCACATTGTCCGCTGTGGTTGTGTGTTTTGACTCTGAAATTCAGCGCGTCCAAATAGACACTCCCACACCAAGCCTCTTTAGTTCCTCCGACACTCCCCCCTAAACAGAGCTGGACACGCCCACTTTTCTGACTTTTTCCAAAGTAGAGGTGTGAAAACACCCTGCTGAAACGAGGGGGTTTCATGGCCCTTTAATTATTTCCCTCACTTCCCAATCCTTTTTAAAACCTATAAATTAAATTAGAACGTCACTTTGTTTTTATGTGATATATGGGTGAAAAATGGTAAAAAGGGGCTTTCAAGCATCAAAACAATTGTTGAATAGAAGTCTAATACTATGCAAATATAAATTGTAAAAGCACTTTACTTTTGTTTCTGCAAAATGTTTAAAAAATATTCAATGGTTCACCTGTAGATAAAACCTCCATGAACAAACCAGTGTCAATTGTATACATGGTAAATACACTTTATTGTCATATTTGATAAAATAAAAAAAAGTTACTGCTGTGTCTCTTATAACCGAGGCTCTTCAAAAAGAAAAAAGCCATACAATTTCATAATACACATTAATATACAAATATACACTCACCGGCCACTTTATTAGGTACACCTGTCCAACTGCTAGTTAATGTAAATATCTAATCAGCACATGGCAGCAACTCAATGCATTTAAGCATGTAGACATGGTCAAGACGATCTGCTGCAGTTTAAACCGAGCATCAAAATGGAGGAAAAAGGTGATTGAAGAAACGTGGCATGGTTGTTGGTGCCAGACGGGCTGGTCTAAGTATTTCAGAAACTGCTGATCTACTGGGATTTTCACACGCAAAGATTTTTATATTATCCCAAAGAAGACCACAGCAGGTGCCACTCCTGTCAGCTAAGAACAGGACACTGAGGCTAAATTTCACACAGGCTCACCAAAATTGAATATAAGATTGTAAAAACAATACCTGGTCTGATGAGTCTCGATTTCAGTGGCGACATTCGGATTAGTCGGGTCAGAAATTGGCATCAACAACATAAAAACATGGATCCACACTGCTTGTATCAACAGTTCAGGCTGGTGGTGGTGGTGTGATGGTGTGGGGGATATTTTCTTTGCACATTTTGGGTCTATTAGTACCAATTGAGCACTGTGTCAACGCCACAGTATACCTGAGTATTGCTGACCATGTCCATCCTTTTATGACCACAGTGTACTCATCTTCTGATGACTAATTGCAGCAGGATAACACACCATGTCATAAAGCATGAATCATCTCAGACGGGTTTCTTGAACATGAAGAGTTCACTGTACTCAAATGGCTTCCACAATCACCAGATCTTAATCCAATAGAGCACCTTCGGGATGTGGTGGAAGGAGATTGGCATCATGGATGTGCAGCCGACAAATCTGCAGCTGTGTGATGCTATCATGTCAATATGGACCAAAATCTCTGAGGAATATTTTCAGTACCTTGTTGAATTTATGACACGAAGGCAGTTCTCAACGGGGTCTAACCTGGTACTATTAAGGTGTACCTAATAAAGTGACCGTGAGTGTATTGAAATATTAATACACACACTAATAATATTGCTAATGTTGTTATCACGTCATACTTGCATGAGATTTCAGACCGAATATTCAAAGTACCATGTTAAACATTAAGGAGCATGTCACAAGCTGTCACTGAACGAATATACTGTAAAACAGACTTCAACATATATGCATACATTCACATAAATCGTCTCACCTCATATTGAACGGTGCCATCAATCTGACCACATACTGACGGTCTTTGGGAAGTTTAAGTTTAGGGATTTTAGACGGATCAAAATCCGGGGGATAGTATTTCTGAGGAAAAACAAAGACATAACGTTAAGTTAACGTTAGCATAATATGACAAATTTACTAACTTACAGTAGTGCACTCCGTAAACACTTATTTGAGGATTCATTCGAGAGCATTAACTAACGTTTTTATAACAAACATGAATTTTAAGTGCACTAGATTTAACATAAGTCTTAAGTGCACCAGAAACATGACCTCATATTTAAAATGAGTTCATCAGACTTTTATTAAATAGACGTAAACATTGCGATGCTACTTCATTAGCTTGCTGTTAGCAGCAGTACGTTACTTTTTAATTCAACCGTAAGTCGCAGCACAACAACAGTAGTCAATTAAAGATGGATATACTTACATTTAAAACTTTTCTTTCCGACATGGTTCTCTTTAACTGAGTAAAACTTAAACTAAGAAGATAAGTTAATGCTCAAATGCGTGTTAGCACACTGATCTGGAGGTTTCTTCCTCGACTGTGTGTATCGGTCACTTTCGAGCTGCAGTGCTGCCACCACCGGCAGAACGATGGCATTACATGAGACAAATTGTGGATCTCCACCAACTTGTTTAGGAGCATACCGCCACCTATGGTTCCGGGACATGCAATTTCAAGAGTTCATGTACATTTTCATTCATTCAATTTATTAGTCCCCTTGTTAATCAGGGGTCGCCACAGCGGAATGAACTGCCAACTTACACAGCATATGTTTTTTTTACGTAGCAGATACCCTTCCAGCTGCAACCCATGACTAAGAAAGATCCATACACACTCATTCACGCACATACACTACGGACAACTTTAGCCGCCTACCCAATTCACCTGTACCACATGTCTTTGGACCCATGCCAACACGGGGAGAACATGCAAACTCCACACAGAAATGACAACTGACCCAGCCGAGGCTTGAATAAGCGACCTTGCTGTGAGGCGATCATGCTACTCACTGCGCCACCGTGCAGCCCCTCATGTACATTTTATGGTTACAAAGATAAATAAAAATTAACAATATTAATGTTAAAAATCCTACCATTTTCCTAAAAGACCATTATAATATGCTCCAGTCCTGCATCTCTGAGGAAATTCAAGGTAGCTTTGCTAATTTCCCACATTTTTCTCATTGCCCCAATAATCATTTCAAATTCCATGATTGTTCTAAATCATAAATTTTTTTCCTCCTTTCTGATTTATATTTGATACACTTCATAATAATGTACATACTTCATAAACATCTTCTGCAACTTTACACTCATCACACTTATCTGATATACTTTTAACATTAAAACGAGGGTGGATTTTAAACTGCGTGTCCAAGTCATTCATTCATTCATTCCTTCATTCATTCATTCATTCATTCATTCATACATCCTCATATTCATTTATTCATTCGTTCACTAACTTATTCATTCATACATTTATCCTCATATTCATTCATTCATTCATTCATTCATTCATACATCCTCATATTCATTTATTCATTCATTCACTAACTTATTCATTCATTCACTAACTTATTCATTCATTCATTCATACATTCATCCTCATATTCATTCATTCATTCATTCATTCATTCATTCATTCATTCATTCATTCATACATCCTCATATTCATTTATTCATTCATTCACTAACTTATTCATTCATTCCTTCATACATTTATCCTCATATTCATTCATTCATTCATTCATACATCCTCATATTCATTTATTCATTAATTCATTAACTTACTCATTCATTCATTCATTCATTCATTCGTTCGTTCATTCATTCATTCATTCATTCATTCATTCATTCATTCATCCTCATATTCATTCATTCATTCATTCATACATCCTCATATTCATTTATTCATTCATTCACTAACTTATTCATTCATTCATTCATTCATACATTTATCCTCATATTCATTCATTCATTCATACATCCTCATATTCATTTATTCATTAATTCATTAATTTACTCATTCATTCATTCATTCATTCATTCATACATCCTCATATTCATTTATTCATTCATTCACTAACTTATTCATTCATTCATTCATTCATTCATACATTTATCCTCATATTCATTCATTCTTTCTTTCTTTCATTCCTTCATTTATTCATTCATACATCCTCATATTAATTTATTCATTAATTCATTAACTCATTCATTCATTCATTCAGTCAGTCAGTCAGTCAGTCAGTCAGTCAGTCAGTCAGTCAGTCAGTCATTCATTCATCCTCATATTCATTCATTCATTCATTCATTCATTCATTCATTCGAATGCCTTCTCCAAGTCCACATTACATTAAACACACATCAGCATAAAATAAAAAATTGTCAAATGTTAGTAATTTAGGGCGACACAGTGGTTGGCACTGTCACCTCACAGCAAGAAGGTCGCTGGTTCGAGTCCCAGCTGGGTCAGCTGGCATTTCTGTCTAGAGTTTGCATGTTCTCCCCGTGTGTGCGTCGCTTTCCTCCTGGTACTGCGGTTTCCCCCAACAGTCCAAACACATGCGCTGTAGGTGAATTGAATAAACCTGGCTGTAGTGTATGAGTGTTAAGAGAGTGTATGGGTGTTTCCCAGTACTGGGTTGCAGCCGGAAGGGCATCCGCTGTGTAAAATGTGGCGACCCCTGATGAATAAAGGGAGTAAGCTCAAGGAAAATGAATGAATGAATGTTACTAATTTATGTTGCTCAATACAATTAAAGGGCAATAAGATAAACATGGGAAGATGATTGTATTTATGAAAGGTTTAGCAGCAGCCATAGGTAACTGATGCCTGGTGTTCCTATAAATACTAAAGCTTGCTCTAGCACTTATGGAAGCCTTCTTAATTTGTGTCTTCGTTTAATCTAGATATTATCAAACTGGGGCGACACGGTGGAGCAGTGGGTAACATGATTGCCTTAAAGCAAGAAGGTCGCTGGTTCGAGCCCCGGCTGGGTCAGTTGGTATTTCTGTGTGTAGTTTGCATGTGCTCCCTGTGTTGGCGCGGATTTCTTCTGGCTGCTCCCCACAGTCCAAAGAAATGCGCTATAGGTGATTTGGGTAAAGCTAAATTGACCATAGTGTGTGTGGGTGTTTCCCAGTGTTGGGTTGCAGCTGGAAGGGCATCCGCTGCATAAAAAATATGATGGATTAGTTGGCGGTTCATTCCGCTTTGGCGACCCCTGTTTAATAAAGGGACAAGCCAAAAAGAAAATGAATGATCAAACTGAGAATTACTAGAGGAGAACATATTTAAAGGGACAGTTCATCCTAAAATGAATGTTTGCAGTGTTTACTCACCCTCAGGTGGTTCTAAACCTTTGTAAGTTTCTTTTTTTCTTGCTGAACACAAAATAAGACATTTCGGAGCAAAAATGTAACCGTTGACTTCCATAGGAGGAAAAACAAGTACTAAGTCAATGGTTACAGGTTTTCAGCTTATTTCAGAAACAGAAGAAATAAACCCATAAATGTTTGAAACAGGGCAACACGGTGGCTCAGTTTTTAGTACCGTCACCTTACTGCAAGAAGGTCGCTGGTTCAAGTCCCAACCTGGCCAGTTGGCATTTCAATGTGGAGTTTGCATGTTCTCCCCATATTCTCCCTATGGCTTTCCTCCGGTTGCTCTGGTTTCCCCCACAGTCAAAACACATGCACTACAGGTGAATTGAATAAACTTGGCTGTAGTGTATGAGTGTGAATGAGAGTGTATGGGTGTTTCCCTGTATTGGGTTGCAGCTGAAAGGGCATCCGCTGAATAAAACATATGCTGGATAAGTTGGCGGTTCATTCCGCTGTGGTAACCTTTGATGAATAAAGAGACTAAGCTGAAGGAAAAAGTAAAGGGTAACTAAATGACGACAGATTTTTCACTTTTGGGTGAACTAACCCTTTAAAAACAATACAAGCGCTGCAGTATGATGGTAATAAGAGAGTTGTTATGAACAGGATTGCAAAAAAATGTAAAAAGTTGTTTATATTTAAAAACGAAAGAGACAAATATATATAATAAGACATATTTAATTACGGCATGTCTTCTTAAGGCCACTAGAGGGAGAAACTGCATAATAAATGTTTTCTTCATGGACAGATTTCCATTGATCTGTAGGATTTCAGCGAAAATATATTTGTATTTATATATTTTATTGATTGCACTGTGATATTCATGTCGTATAAAGGATATTTATGCTAAATAACCGTAAGAAATATTTAAAACACATTTAGCTACTTTTAATGTTTGTATGTTTTGTTTTTCACATAAAGCATGCTGTGTTTCTAATAAAGCGAACTCAAGATTATGAACTTGTCAAAAAACGCAGAATGAAATCATTAGTTAATAAAAAAAAGTCATTTTTCTTATCTTGATCTGTAACTCGTTTGGAGATGCGCGTTTTGGTGATGCGCGTAATCCTCCACGGTCGCGCGCACAGTGTTTGGCAACAGTTCCCGCGCACAGAGTGAAGCGCAAACTGCAGCTGAGCGCCAAACAAACCGGAGAAATCCTCAAATGGGCTAAAAATGCGCTCAAATCTCTGATGGGAAGCACAGACAACGTTTGGATGCAGAGTTTCATGCATGCGAATGCTGGGGAGATATAGAAAAACTTTAAATTCGGAGTGCGCAAAACGCGTAAAATGAGCGTTGTGTGGGATTTAGGAGTAAAGCGTTTTTTTGGGGATCCAAATTTCAACGAAAACTTGTTTATCTACAGCATTTGAGATAGTTTGAGAAATTACCCAAGAGTGTTTCACGGATTTTTTTTCTTCCTCTTTGTTTCTGGGATTGGGGTTTATACCCATCATGGATCAGTTTGGGATTTTGGATTTACATCAGCGCAATAAATGGAAAATGCGTGGACGCAGTGCTGCGATTAACGGAGTTTACATGTAAGATACATATTTTTTTATTTATATTTTTATAAAAATGCTAAAAGTTGATGCCCGTCGGTTAAAAGTTTGGAGATATTAAAGTTTATTTTTTAAGAAGTCTCTTTTTGCTCACCAAGGCTGCTTTTATTGCACTAAAACAGCAATGTAATATATAGTGTAATTTTTTACAAATAAATTAAAATATATTTAAAGAGGTCATTTATTTCTGTAATGCAAAGCTGAATTTTTATCATCACTCCATAACTACAATAAGCTAATTTGCTTGGCAATAAAAATTTATTTATCTATGTTAAAAGGTTTGTAGTTTTACAAAAAACTGAGATGTTTGATTCTATTCAAGAGTTTTTCTTTCTCTTTTAAATTATTTTTGTTAATTAACAACAAACAATTGATCAAAATGGACAATTAAAAATGTAAATATATATTGTATTTCAAATAAATAGTGGATTTTTATTTTTCAATTAATCAAATAAAGTTCCACCAAAATATGAAGCACAATTAGTTTTTTCAACATGGGTAATAAGAATTATTATCAATGATTGAGCACGATAATTAATAAAAACTATGTGAGATCAAGGACGGGTGAAGATGCTGAAAATTCATCTTTCGATATTATGAATTAATTATATAAAAATAGAAAATAGTTATTAGCCTTGGTGAGACTTTCCAAAATCTTCCATTTTTGACCTTTAGTTTTCCCATTTCTTGCTGATTTAATGAATTATTAAGCATCTAAAAAGAAAATGTGCTGAAAATAAAGAGTAAAAAGTCAAAGAGAGGAGAATGAAAAAAGTTCTTTTAGTAATTCTTCAAGATTTGGTCAAAAGACCGTCTGTCTTTGACATATACAGTCTATAATATTTAGTTATTTATGTTATTTTTATTGGGGAAAAACAAATAGTTTCCAATTTACAATAGGTTGATTAGATCATTTACATCATTTCCCAAAAAGAAAATCTCCAAATGCCTGAAAATGCATTTAAAGTAATGGACTTTATTGTCATTTCAACAGAATAAGTTGAAAAAACTCTTGTCGCTGGGACTTTTTTCAGAAAGTCAGTTTAAAAATAGACAAAAATAAATAATAAAATAAAGTAAATGAACAAAAATGTGATTAAAATAGTAATAATAGAATATTCTTATTTATTTTACAGCCATTTATTTATTCATTTTTATTTTTATTTATTTATTCATTTTCTTTTCGGCTTAGTCCCTTTATTAATCAGGGGGCACAGCGAAATGAACTGCCAACTTATCCAGCATATGTTTTACACAGCGGATGCCCTTCCAGCTGCCAGCCATCACTGAGAAACTTTATTTATATTTTCATTAATTATTTTAGTATTTCTGCAATTACTCTTAGGCCTATTTTATTAATAATAAAAATAATATTCATTAATAACATACAAAATATTAATTCGTTTTATATATATATATATATATATATATATATATATATATATATATATATATATACATGCATAAATATACATACAAATATATATATAAATTAAATATTTATATTACAAACCACACATAATTTCATATTTCAGCATGAGGAGAATGTCGAAAACACTGAAAGTGCTTCTTCTGAATTACAAATTTCAACCAAAATATAAAGCAGAACTAGTTTTTTTTTTTTTCAACACTGATAATACAATAATTAATAAAAACAACTCGACACTAAGGACAGTTGCTGAAATTTCAGCTTTCAATATCATAAATACATTTTTAGGGCAACACGGTGGTGCATAAGGTAGTGCTGTCGCCTCGCAACAAGAAGGTCGCTGGTTCGAGACAAGACAAGAAGCCTTCGCTGGGTCAGTTGGCATTTCTGTGTGGAGTTTGCATGTTCTCCCTGCATTTGCGTAGGTTTCCTCTGGAGGCTCCGGTTTCCCCCACAGTCCAAAGACATGCGGTACAGGTGAATTGGATAGGCTAAATTGTCTGTAGTGTATGAGTTAGAATGAGTGTGTATGGATGTTTCCCAGAGATGGGTTGCAGCTGGAAGGGCATACGCTGTGTAAAACATGTGCTGGATAAGTTAGCGGTGCATTCTGCTGTGGTAACCCTGAATTAATAAAGGGACTGAGCCCAAAAGAAAATGAATGAATGAATGAAATAAATTATTAAAAAATTTTTAAAGTCAAATAATATTCCACATTATGCATGTATTCTTGAATTCATAAACTCAGCCTTGGTGAGCAGAAAAGAGTCTTTCAAAATCAACAGAATCAATCTTTAGTTTTCCCATTTATTGCTGAATTAATGAGTTATTATGCATCTAAAAAGGAAGTGTGCTGAAAATGTGGGTAAAAAGTCAAAGACAGAAGAATGAAAACACTGATCAAGAAATTCTTTAAGGTGTTGTCAAAAGATCGTCTGACATACAGAGTCAGTATTATTTTTTACTTCTGTTATTTATGGGGAAAAAATAAGTTGTTCCCAAATTACAATAGGTTGTTTAGATCATTTACATCATATAAAAGAGAAAAAACTGATCTCCAAATGTCTGAGAATGTATTTAAAATAATGGACTTTATTTTCATTTCAACAAAATAAATTGACTTTCATAAAAAAACTTTTAATGAAAGTCAATATAAAATCGGCCAAAAATAAATAAAAAAATAAAGTAAACTAATAAAAATGTGATTAAATTAGTAGTAATTGAAAATTCTTATTTATTTTGCTGTAATTTATCTTTGTTTATATTATTATTATTATTATTATTATTAGGCCTATTTCATTCATATTACAAAAATAATATTAATTAATTAATTATTTATTCATTAATTTTCCTTCGGCTTAGTCTCTATTTTAGAGGTTGCCACAGCGGAATGAACCGGCAACTTATCCAGCATGTTTAACGCAGCGGATGCCCTTCCAGCTGCAACCCAGTACTAGGAAACACAAAACATTGATTATATTTTCCAAACCAAGTTCACTCTCAGAAATAAAGGTCCAAAATCTGTCACTAGGGTGGAACCTTTTTAAAAGGTACACTTTTGTACTGTACGGGGGAACATTAGTACCTTTAGAGTACACTTTTTTACATTTAAGTTACTATGAGGTGCACATTTGTACTTTTTATCTACACATTTGCATTAATATGTAGCTTTAAGGATCTGTTAGATTTTGAAAAGGTACCACCCTGGTGACAGATTTTATATAAATATTTCTGAGAGTGTATAATGCCACTTTCATATGTAGTCTTAAATCAGACACAGATCTGATGTTTTGCAATGCGACTGCAGTGTGAACGGTTATGTCATGTGACTTATTCTGTGCTGCAGACATCAACTACTCCTCAGCAGCATAGTAGAATGTCACTCAGGGAGATTACAGTATCACAGAAAGTTGGTTGTTCATATTGAAAATATTTTGAAGGCAAAACTGGTGCTTGTTAATTAATCTGGTTAACAATTGAGGCAAGGGTTGATTGCGAAGCTGAAGAGCGTTGTGGGTGGTGCGGATAGGGGATCTGTGTGCAAAGGACAGGAAACTTTCTCTCAGAGAGAAAAAAGGGCAGGTGCTCGAGCACCCAAACCCCCCTTTTGCACAAGTCTGCTGTTTATAACGAAGTAAAATGAAATAACTCTGCAAATGGAGATAGACAGGCCCGGATTAATAATTCAGAGGCCCCTGGGCACAATGTCTTGTAGGCCCCCTATAGCCGCACCCCATAGTTGAATTATTAAATAAGCTTAATATAATATTTGTTATATAAAATTAATCTATAATGTATTGCCCACATTTTTAAATAAATGATATACACTACATTTCTAGTCTACAAAGATTTAACTTATTTTTAAAGCATTTAAAGCACAAAAAAAATACTAATACAACTAGGGGAAATTAATGGATTTTAATATACTTGTTCAAGTTCACTGAAGCAGTACTAAAATGTATATTTAAGGATATTTTAATGTATACCTTCTACAAACTTAAAATGCACATGAAATCGATAACACCTCTCCAATCCAGCTCTAGGAATATGAGTCCTCCATAATACACACACTTGTTAATGATTACTTGTCTTCCTCGTGATGAAAAGTAGGCAAAATCTTTTTTTTAATATATATAATTTGTTTATTAAACTTTTCAGATACAACAAAGTATTTTTACAGAGAAATTTAAACAAATATTATTCCCACCCCTACCCTCTACACAAGTTGAAATTACATTTATCATTTAAAGAAAGAAGAAAAAAAATTACTCATGATAATAACAAAATAATAATCAAATAAATAAAAACAATTAAGTAAATAAAATGAACAAATTATAAAAAATAAAAATTAAATAAATAACTCAAAATTTTAAAAAATGAGTCCTCGGATATTTATAAAGTACCTAATCATGTGACATGCTCAGAAAAAAAAGTCTAAATGGGTCCCATGTTTTAGAAAAGGCCCTAGTATTGCCATTTAGTGTAAACCTAATTTTTTCCAAGTGGATGAAGCTCATTGCATCTCGCAACCAGTTGTCAAAAGTCGGAGGAAATCTTTGTTTCCATAATAACAGAATACAACGTCTTGCTAACAGTGTCAAAAATGCAAGGGCATTTGCAGAAAAGCTTGTTACCCCTACTATATTCTGGGAAAAGAGTAGGCAAAATCTAAGTGCGGATAGGCCCCTGGGTCTGTGGCCATAATGCCCATTGGTTAATTTGGCCCTGGAGATAGACCAACTCCGCCTTCACAGTTCAGTCTGCGGCTGCTCATTAGCCATTTATATGTTCACTACACCGGTGGTCAGAGCACCACGCACCACGGTTGTCATAAATCACAAATGATCAGTGTTTTCAATCACAAGAGACTTGTGTTAGGTCTCAAATGCCGAAATACACATTAGTAGTAGCAGAACAACTCTTTATAGTTCATGAAATACACCATGGTTGTCTGTGAAAAGGGTAATAATCACATAAGCATGATCTGACAACGTGCTCACTTCATACAGCACACACACTGTGCATAATTAGACATTTTGTGCTCTCCGTAATGTACTTCTGCGCATGCGAGTCAGTCTGGGACCATAATCTGTTCACACTGCAAATCTGAAATCGGCCACATTTATAAGAGAAGTGTGAACAGTCATGCAAAAACATCAGATCTGAGGGAAAAAAAAATCCGATCTGATCACTCCTCGCAGTGTGAACGTAGCCTAAGTGTCATTGACTGAACAGACAATTGCATTGATCACCTTTGATATAAATGAAACCTGAAAGAAACTGCAGTTGTTGTTTGCTGACCTTACAGTGACATGGTGACCTTCCTGTAACAGTCTGGAGTCACTGATTGAGCTGTGGGTTCAATCCCAGTGTTTTGACTGCACTTAGGACAAAAGCAGCTGCCAATGAAAGTGTGCAGGAGTGTGTGTTCCTCTGAACCCCGCTGGTTCTCTGTCCTCACTTGCCGCTCATCGGTTGAGTTTAGCAGCGTGTTCAGATGGCCTGCAGGGAGGACACAGATATAATGCATCATGGGTAAACTCGCCACATGACACCACCCATTTAATGATCCTTAATGAATCTGTTGGGTTGATCAGGCCAGCTGAGAGAAATCACTGGAAGTTAACGTGTGTTTGTGTGTGTATGGGGGTTCATTTAAAAATTATGATTCTAGAAGAAATCACAGTAAATGTGGTTTTTGTGTAACACATTTGTTTTCTCTTTAATATAAATTAGCAGAAAAGCACAATTAGCTGACTACTTGAGTATAAGGATGCCTTAAAGAGGATCTATTATTAAAAAAAAATTTTTATGAGGGGATCAAACACAGTTGTGTGGCAGCAGTGTGTGTGAATATAGCCGGAGTCAAATTGTAAACATTTATTAATTATATTTATTATAATCACACGTCTGCAGAAACACCTTGGTTGGCATTCTCCCTTTGTACGTGTCATCAAAAGGGAGAAGCCCCGCCCACTAATAGCAATTTCTCTCTCATTAGCATAAAGTTATAGGCATTTGTAGCTCCGCCCTCTTACAAAAAGAGCACCATCTCATTTGAATTTAAAGCAACAGTCACCAAAACAGCACAATTCGGATCAAAGCCTAAAAGAGTCAGTTTTAAAGATACCTTAGCATCATCTCTTCACAGGTCTTGGATCAATGCAGCATCAATGGCACTGCATAATCTCTAGAGGCCTCAGAATGAGTATACCCTGGTGGAAATAGAGAATAAAGAAAATAATAAGTGTAGCTGCTGTTCACAGTGTATTTAAACTCGAAATATAAAAATGAAGTGCTATAAATGACAATAGTAGTTACATAAACAGACATAGAAACAAACATGTAAAGCATATGAGTGCTTCTAACAAAATTTTGGCTGCATCAAGACAGGAGTGTGTCGTACAGGTGGTTTGTCAAGTCCACTCACCTGCATGGAGCACTCTAATGCATCATACTCTTATGTGATGCACTGTGTATGCTTAAACAGATAGGTCTTTAATTTAGTTTTGAATTGAGAGATTGCGTCTCAGACTTTATCAGGAAGGCTATTCCAGAGTTTAGGAGCCATATATGAGAGGGCTTGACCTCCTTTAGTAGATTTTGCTATTCTGGGTACTACCAGAAGCCCTGAGTTTTGAGATCTTAAAGAGCGAGTTGGATTGTAGCAAGACAGAAGGTTGGTTAGATAAACAGGAGCTAGATTATTTCAAGCTTTATAGGTGAGAAGTAATATTTTAAAATCAATACAAAACTTAACAGGCAGCCAGTGTAAAGAGGATAAATTGGGGTGATAATATGATCATATTTTCTAGACCTGATAAGAACTCTGGCTGCTGCATTTTGTACTAACTGAAGTTTGTTAATAGAGGATGCTGGGCAACAAGCGAACAGAACATTGCAGTCATCCAGCCTAGAGGTCATAAAAGCATGGACTAGCTTTTCTGCATCAGAGATGGGCAGCATGCTTCGTAACTTAGCGATATTTCTCAGATGAAAAAAAGCGGTTTTTGTGACAAGGGAGATATGATTTTCAAAAGTTAATTTGCTGTATAATATGACACCCAGATCTTTTATAGTAGATTATACAAAGAGTTTTAAAACATTATTTGTGTGGTATTTTGAGCTGAAACTTCACACACACTCTAGGGACATCATTATTTTACATCTTGTAAAAAGGGGCACAATAGGTCCTCTTTAAAAGTGACAAGTAGACTAAACCCATTGTACCTTGTAAGGTGTTGACTTTTATCTTTTATAATGACTAGTCTTTTATAATTATGTACATAATTCATTTACTTAATTTTAATGCAGCGGCTTAAGGCACTTTTATAAAAGTAAAATCAATTAATCACACTTAAAAATGACACATCTCAATTCCTGAATCCAAATAAATGTACAAAACTGATTTTACTATACATGAATGTAAATAAAGTGTCCAATTTGATGTTTTTTTTGTAAACATAAAAATTTAAACATGTGTGTAAAACATTCAGCGTATTTAGGTAAAAGTCATTAAAAACTTAACATGGTTAGGAGTCAGAATATGTTAAAAATATTCTCAAATAGTAATTTATCAGCCTTAATTGATCATCCATTGATTAATTTTCTTTCAGTTTAGTCTCTATTTCAGAGGTCACCACAGCGGAATGAACCGCCAACTATTACAGCATATGTTTTATAGCAGATGCCCTTCCTACCCCCACCCAGTACAAAGGAAACATCCATACACTCTTGCATTCACAAACACACAAACACACACACACACACACACACACACACACACACACTATGGGCAATTTAGCTTATTCAATTCACCTACAGTGCATGTGTTTGGACTGAGGTGGAAACCGAAGCACACGGAGGAAACCCACACCAACACTAGGAGAACATGCAAACTCCACGCAGAAATGACTACTGGCCCAGCCGGGACACGAACCAGTGACTTTCTTGCTGTGGGGTGACAGTGCTAACCACTGAGCCTCTAAAATCATTATAAATACCTTTAAAATGATACGTTAGATATAAAACTCTTAGTAACATTGCAGTAAAAGTCAGTAAATATTTATATGGTTTCTGTTTGCGATCAAGTGTCTTTTGTCTGTTGGATGATGTTGTATGTAATATAATTGTCCAAATGACCCACTAATATTTATACTGACCAACCAAAATAGATGATGTGAACCATGAAATAGACGAAAGATTAAAATATACGTCATGAACATTGGTCTACTAAAATGAAGTCTAAAATGAATACCTAAATCAGCTGCGTGATCAGTCCAAATCTAAATCCAGACGTTTATTAAAAATAAAGAAGTTAATACAATCAAGAGCAGAGATACAAAGAGATGACGAATGTACTGAAAGCAAAAGTATACAGCACAGAACAAAATATGTACACTTACCGGCCACTTTATTAGGTACACCTGTCCAACTGCTCGTTAACACAAATTTCTAATCAGCCATTTACATGGCAGCAACAAAATGTAGACATGGTCAAGACGATCTGCTGCAGTTAAACCGAGCATTAGAATGAGGAAGAAAGGGGATTTAAGTGACTTTGAATTTGAAATGGTTGTTGATGCCAGACGAGCTGCTCTGAGTATTTTAGAAACTGCTGATCTACTGGGATTTTCATGCACGGCCATCTTTAGGGTTTACAGAGAATTGTATAAAAAAAGAGGAACTATCCAGTGAGCGGCAGTTCTGTGGACAGAAATGCCTTGTTGATGTCAGAGGTCAGAGGAGAATGGCCAGACTGGTTTTAGCTGAAGCGCAACAGTAACTCAAATAACCACTCGCTACAACCGAGGTCTGCAGAAGAGCATCTCTGAACATGCAACATGTCCAACCTTGGGGCGGATGGGCAACAGCAGCAGAAGACCACACCAGGAGCCTCTTCTGTCAGCTAAGAACAGGAAACTGAGGCTACAATTCACACAGGCTCACCAAAAATAGACAATAGAAGATTGGACATTCGGATGGTCGGGTCAGAATTTCAACAAAATGAAAGCATGGATCCATCCTGCCTTGTATTATTGTTTCAGGCTGATGGTGGTGGTGTAATGGTGTGAGGGATATTTTCTTGGCACACTTTAGGTCCATTAGTATCAATTGAGCATCGTGTCAACGCCACAGCCTACCTGAGTATTGTTGCTGACCATGTCCATCTTTTTATGACCACAGTGTACACATCTTTTGATGGCTACTTCCAGCAGGATAATGCACCATGTCCTAAAGCACAAATCATCTTAGACTGGTTTCTTGAACATGACAATGAGTTCACTGTACTTAAATGCCTACTAAATACCTACACAGTCACCAGGTGGAACAGGAGATTCACGTTATGAATGTGCAGCCAACAAAATTGCAGCTGATGCTATCATGTCAATATGGAGCAAAATCTCTGAGGACAATTTCTAGTATCTTATTAAGGATTAAGGCAGTTCTGAAGGCAAAAGGTCCAACCTGATACTAGTAAGGTGTACCTAATAAAGTGGCCGGTCAGTGCATAGTTATAGAAAGTACAGTTTGTACAGTATAAAAATCATTATGTCAACGTGAAGTCCCGATAAAGATAGCTATACAAGTATATGAGTGTATGTGTGTGTGTGAAAGGACTGCTTGTTAAGACGATTACCCAAATCCAGAGGACTTTGATTACATTACGTCATTACGTTTTAGAGAATGTGCTGTTCGTTTGGACTGACGGCTCAGATCACACTGATTTTGCATTATTAGCTGCAGGACGGCTCTAAATTATGAATCCAGATATTTGCAAACATTAATTTGAGCTTGATCAAAGGTCAGGAAATGACATGCCGCATTTGTAATTGAAATGACTCTTTTTATGTTCTGAATGGTCTTTGTTGTGGCTGTAAGGCTTTAGAAATACTGTAAACGAGAACAGAGACTATTAATATGGCACTCTGGGTTGGTGTGGGTTTGGGTAATAAAATGGGTCGTTGGATTGAAGAGAGTTTTTAATCAGTCTGTGTTGTTCCCTGCAACTAAAATGAGTAGCAAGGATGCATTCAATGGTGATCATCAAAAGTAAACAGTAAAGACATTTATAACATTATAGAAGACTTTCATTTCAATTAAAGTCGTCACAATTAATATGAGACAGCATAACTGAATTATAAATGCTTCCTGAGCTTCAAATCAGCTTTTAGAATGACCACAAAACCAGCCATAAGTGTCAATTATTTTTAATTTAGGATTTAGACATCACATTAGAGCTGAACAAATAAGCTTTCCATGTTTGGTTTGATAGAAGAGCACATTTTTTTTTGTCTGAAAGAAAACTATTTGGGTTCGAACCAATCAAAATAGTAGGAAAATCGCCTTTAAAGTTGAACACATTATCCTTGGCAATGGATAGTCATTCATTCATTCATTGGTCACACTTTATTTTGATGGTCCGTTTGTTGAATATAAGTTACATTGCATCTACATGCCAACTAATTCCCATTAGATTATAAGTAGACTGTTAGGGTTGGGGTTAGTGTAAGTTGACATGTATAGTTGAAGTCAGAATTATTAGCCCCCCTGAATTACTAGACGGCTTGTTTATTTTTTTTTTACCCAATTTCTGTTTAATGGAGAGAAGATTTTTTTTCATCACATTTCTAAACATAATCATTTTAGTAACTCATTTCTAATTATTGATTTATTTTATCTTTGCCATGATGACAGTAAATAATATTTCACTAGATATTTTTCAAGACACTTCAATACAACTTAGTGACATTTAAAGGCTTAACTAGGTTAATTAGGTTAACTAGGCAGGTTAGGGTAATTAGACCCTAATGTTGGAGCACATCTGATCATTTCTGGAAGCTGATTTCAGCAGTGTGAAGCATAATAGCTGAAAGCCGATTCACCCTGCTTTGACTGAACTCTTGGAATTTCTAGTTTATTTGATCCTAAAGATCTGAGTGATCTGTTTTAACTATTTTTACAAGCATAAATCAAATTCCAATAATCAAAATCTAAAGGCTACTAAAATACACCTACGAGAGTTAGTTTACATACATTCATTCATTCATTCATTCATTTTCTTGTCAGCTTAGTCCCTTTATTTATCCGGGGTCGCCACAGCGGAATGAACCGCCAACTTATCCAGCACATTTTTACGCACCAGATAATTTAGCCAACCCAATTCACCTGTACCACATGTCTTTGGATTATGGGGGAAATCGGAGCGCCCGGAGGAAACCCACGCGAACGCAGGGAGAACATGCAAACTCCACACAGAAACGCCAACTGAGCCGAGGATCAACTCAGCGACCTTCTTGGTGTGAGGCGACAGCACTACCTACTGCGCCACTGCGTCACCAGTTTACATACAGTAATATTAAAATAAAAGTACTTAAATAGTAAAATAAGTAGTTTATTTTAAAGTTAAGTCAACAGAATGGGACCATTCAAATAAATTTAGACGTCTTCAAAGTCTTAATCTAAATGTAGTCACTTTGTGCTGCTAAAGCCAGTCACTGCTAAAGAATTCTGGCCCAGATCTGGCATAAATCTGGCAAAGCAGTCATTCTTCAGGCACTGGCATACAGCATGTGGGCTAAACATGGCTCGGGTTTGGCAGAGGTGGCACCGTCTTTAAGGCGGCACATAAGACTTGGGCCAGATTTAAAATGTAGTATTTGGCCCAGATGTTAAAAATTGATATGTGGGCCATGTAAGTTTGGCTTGTCTTGAGCTACATTTAAATGCATTAAAATTATTTTTGAGAAAAGAAGAAAAATCTACCAATTAAGCCACTTTGAGAAAAAGCATGTCCATTGTGTGCCTAAACCGCAATGCTTCATGGGTTTATCAGTTTCATTGCGATCGTGACAGACTATCATATCTGGCCCAGTTCAGGCCTAGTTATGGGTTATTAACTTGGCTGAGACTTGACTCAAATATGGTCCATGTTTGGCCCTTGTCTGGAAGCCAGACTTGGTCCAGTCATGTACCGTAATTCACTACGGCATGTGGGCCAAGCAAAATCTGATTGTGTGGGCCAGAGAAATGCTGCTATGTGGGATGCTGCTCTACCTTTATTCTAACATACAATGCTCAGTTTTCACAAGCTGATGGGTGCAAAGGTCCTTTATGTTGCTCAATAAGCATTTAAACACAAACAATATGCTTTGTTTGATGTACTGTTGAAGGCTAAATTATTGCCTACCTGTGAAACTGAAATTCTTTTTCAAATATTTCCAAAGTGCTGCTTATTCATTCATTCATTTTCCTTCGGCTTAGTCCCTTTATTCATCAGGGGTCACCACAGCGGAATGAACCGCCAACTATTCCAGCATATGCTGTAAAAAGTGGATGCCCTTCCAGCTGCAACCAAGAATTGGGAAAAATGCATACACACTCATTCACACACACTCACACTACGGCCAATTTAGTTTCTTCAATTCACCTATAGAGCATGTGTTTGATCCCTGCAGTCAACAATATAACCACTTTAAAGACTGAAGCAAGCCAGTGAAAAGCTTCAAAGTTGATCCCTGTGTTTTGTGGTTGGTAATAGCATGATACTAGCTTGATTCTAGAATGCATTAGCATAATCCTTATATAAATTAGCATGATTCAACCATGAATTAACATGTTGTTGGCATGATTCCAGCATGAATTGACATGTTAACATGATTCCAACATGGATTTGCATGTTGTTAGCAAGTTTCTAGCATGAATTAGCATGTTACCATGATTCCAAGATGAATTTGCATGTTGTTCCCTGCTAAAAAATCCAGCTTAAACCAGCCTAGGCTGGTTGGCTGGTTTTATCTGGTCAACCAGGCTGGTTTTAGAGGGGTTTTGGCCACTTCCAGGCTAGTTTCCAGCCATTTCCAGCCTGGTCTTAGCTGGTCAGGCTGGAAAATGACCAGCTATATCCAGCTAAAACCAGCTTGACCAGCCTGGTTTAAGCTGGACATAGCTGGTTTTGGCTGGGCTCCCAGCCTGCTAGGCTGGTCGAGCTGGTTTTAGCTGGTCATCTCCCAGCCTAACCACCTAAGACCAGGCTGGAAATGGCTGGAAACCAGCCAGGAAGTGGCCAAAACCCCCCTAAAACCAGCCTGGTTGACCAGCTAAAACCAGCTAACCAGCCTAGGCTGGTTTAAGCTGGATTTTTCAGCAGGGTTAGCATGTTTCTAGGATGAATTAGCATGTTAGCATGAATCCAACATGATTTTGCATGTTGTTAGCACGTTTCTAGCATAAATTAGCATATTACCATGATTCCAAGATGAATTTTCATGTTGTTAGCATGTTTTTAGAATGAATTAGTATGTTATCATGATTCCAACATGAATTTGCATGTTGTTAACATGTTTCCAGTATGAATTAGCATGTTGATGGCATGATTTTAGCACCAATTAGCATGATATTAACATGATTTCAGCGTGGATTAGCATATTATTAGCATGATTTTAGCAATAATTAGCATGTTGTTAGCATGATTCTAAGATGAATTAGCATGTTGTTAGCATGATTCCAGCATGAATTAGCATGTTGTTAAAATGATTCCAGTGTGAAAGTATGTTGTTACCATGATTCTAGTATGAATTAGCATATTATTAGCATGATTCCAACATGATTTAGTAGGTTGTTAGCATGATTCCAGAATGAATTAACATGTTGTTAGCATGATTCTAGTCTGAATTTGCATATTGTTACCATGACTCTAGTATGAATAAGCATTTTATTAGCATAATTTCAATGTGAATTAGCATGTTGTTGGCATGTTTCTAGCATGAATTAACACAGTGATAGCATGTTTCTAGCATAAACTAGCATGTTGTTAGCATGTTTCTAGCATGAAATAGCATGTTGTTAGCACAACTCTAGTATGAATTAGCATGTTGTTAGCATGTTGAGCGAGTTCAACGAGTTCAGCAGCTAATCAGCCCGAATCAGCTGAGGTGAAGTGATGGCGAACAGCGAGACCTAGCTGTCACTCAAGTGGCCACGCCCTTAATTATGCAAACTTAATAAAACTTGATAGAAAGGAAACGGATGAGTTATAAAAAAAATCCCCCCCCTCACAGTTGTCATTAAGGCAACCCAGGCTCATTCAGGAAACGTAGTCCCGTGGACGTTTCTGGAGACCGCGGAATACGTCCCGGCAGGTACGTACGGCTGCAGTTTTTGTTTTTGCGAATCCGTGAGAGGCCGCTGTTGTGCGCTTTTTCACATCTCAAACGCCTCTCGGGAGTGCAGTTTCCGGCCGCGCTGTTCTCGCGTGAACCCACCAGAGGCCGCTGTCCGACTGAAAGGATGATTGACTGATGATTTTTTTTTTCAACCGCGTTTTCGGATTTCACCGCCTTCTCACCCTGTTACGAAACTCATTCACTTAATTTTTTCGGGATTCTGTTTTTGTCTTACCTGATTGTTGGAACCGCTCTTCCCCGGACTCGAAACCGATCGCCGTGGTCAACTCCTCTCTGAATTTCGAGCCTGCCGACGTACACGGTGAGCTGAGTGGACAAACGGGTTGCAGTGGGAAAGCCCTCCACAAGGAGGTAAGTGGTTGTCGGCCGGCCGGCCGGCAGGCAAGCGCGAAAGGGAACAGCGTCACACCGCCCCGTAGCGTTCACTTGAAAAAAATGAATGCAGCCGTACTCCAGAAACGTCCGCGGGACTACGTTTTCAGAATGAGCTTGGGTTGCATGAAGGGTAATATCAGCTTTATGAACCAAAATCATTCTTTGTACCAGGCTGTAAACACCTTTTTTTCTGCTGTAAAGTTGGCAATTTGAACAGTGAGCTTATTAGACATTTGCGTCATATGGAGCCAGGACTAGCAGAATTTCAATGAATTGCAGTTTCTGTTACTTCCGTATTGACTTCCCGAGGGAGAGCGTGAGGTTGCCGCTTGGTCAAAACCAGCTGAATCCACTTGTGTTTTTTTTTTTTTTTTTTTTGCAAAAACCTCTAAATCCACATATGGGGACAGGACCAAGGCGTTGGTGAGCTTTCTTGACCAGAGAGGTGGTGTTGGTAGACCAAGACAGGTCATTGGTAATATGCACCCCCAGGAACTTGGTGCTTTTCAGTGTGGTAGAGTCAGTGAAAAGCACCAAGTTCCTGGGGGTGCATATTACCAATGACCTGTCTTGGTCTACCAACACCACCTCTCTGGTCAAGAAAGCTCACCAACGCCTCCACTTCCTGCGCAGGATGAGAAGAGCTAACCTCCCTCCACCGGCACTCACTACCTTCTACAAAGGTGCCATTGAGAGTATTCTCACCAGCAGTCTCTCAGTCTGGTATGGTAGCTGCTCTGCTGCTGACCGGACAGCTCTACAGAGGGTGGTGAGGTCAGCTGAGAAGATAATCGGATCAGCCCTACCATCCATTCAGGACATATACCCGCTCCGTTGCTACAAAAGAGCTACAAACATCATCAAAGACTTCACCCATCCCACACATAAACTGTTCACTCTCCTACCATCTGGGAAGTGCTACAGCAGTATGCGTTGCAAGTCTACTAGACTCATAAATAGCTTTTTTCCTCAAGCTATTAGACTGCTCAACTCACTCATGAAAACTGGATTATAAAATCACAATCCACAGCCCACACACACAAAAATCTGTGGAACTTTGAGAAAAGCAAACTCAATGTTTTTATATTAATATTCCTTGCACGTGTAACATGTTTACAAAATACACTTACCTCTAAGCTGCTACTTTGCACTTTGCACTTTTGCCATACTGCACCTAATTGCACTACAATAAATACCTCAACTTGGTCATATTCTGGAACAATAGGATATATGGTAACTGTTCACAGTTTATTAGTGTCTATTATTTAATTCATCTTGTACTATATTAGTTAAATGTTTAGTTTATGTCTAGTGTGTGTCATATTTTTGTTTTTAAATTGCACATTGGAGTATGGGAGAAACGCAATTTCAGTCTGCTGTGTAATGTACTGTTGCATGGTTTGATTGACAATAAAGTTGACTTGACTTGACTTGAGGACAGTGTTATTGATTTAAAATCACTAAAGATGCAATTAGATATTATTGAGCAAACATAAATTGATTACACAAACCAGCTGAAGTTAAAAATACATGATCTGCCAAGTAAGTGGTGGTTGTTTCCACTGTGGTAACCCCTAATAAAGCAGGGACTAAGCAGAAGGAAAATGAATGAATGAAATCTGTCAAGTGCATCACTTAACTGACATTAATTAAATCTGAACAATGTGTTGTCATTTCTGATATTTGGGATTTAGATTTAATGTAAGTAGAGCAATGTAAACATTGCAAACATTGTAAGCTAAGCTTGGTAGATTATCTAATGTAGTGTAAAACATTGTGAAACATCAGTATCTGTGCATTGTCCATTATTATTAAAGTAATATAGTTTATTGAAGTAATATAAATAACGTAGAGTTTTATACATTATATTTATCTTGTTAAAAATAGCTTACATTAGCAAATAAAACACAAGGTAGTGCTACTGTGCAAAAACGGGGATGTCCCTCAGAAGCTGTCATTCATTCATCCTCACCGTACTCAAGGTCTTGGTCTCTTTTTCATCTCTTGTTTATCCTCATAGCATCCATGTAAGATAAAAGAATGCCATCTTAACTTCTTCTTTCATAAAATGGAGTTGCTGTTTAATGTATATCATGTATTTAAAATAACGTCGCTGTGCAAACAAACATCATGAATGCATGCTAGTATGCTACACTTCCGACTGTACATTGTGTTTCCTTGTTCTTATAATGCATTGTTTTGAGGAAAGAGACCTGACTGACAGTAAGAATGGCTCATCCAGTTCATCAAACCCCATCGTTTAAAATCTGAATCGGAAATGGAATAAAACAATCTCCTTCACGCTGCTACATTGAAAACACAGGATTCGATTCATGGCTTCTGATTGGTTCTCAGGATATAGCAGCTTTTAGCAGCTGTAAAAAGGAAGTGGCACTTAGAGGCTTTTGCAGACAAACTGTTATTACTGAATAAAATCGCGCTGCAATTTAGATGATTTCAACCAAAAATATTTGTTGAACGTGCTACGTGCCTACAGCATTCACTTAATGTCATTAGCCCATTTTTGGCGGAAGTGGCGTTTAGCGGCTTTTGCATCTGATCTCTATATATATATCTTTTGTTAGTGTAGGGAATGCAGTGGTTTTGTTAGGCTTTGTAAATGACATTTGCTGCTATACCACTTCAGCTTGTTTTTGCCTACTCTTCATCACGAGGAAGACAAGTAGGAACCATTAATAAGTCTGCATCTTATTTTATTTGCACATTTATTAAATGGAAATGTTTCTGATTTTCGTATGCAAATTCGTCTTCAGATGGCGCCTTTATAGCAATGTGTGTGCAGTCGATCGGTCCGATTACATTGGGCAAACCGACGACCGCTGCAAGTTGCGCTTTATTGTTTGGCTGGTCAACTGCATGGTATGGAAACCTTATATACCTGCTAGACATGCGGATGAACCCGTCTCATACAGCTGCCATTGCAAAGACATGTTGTAGTGTGCAATTTAACACAACTGCCTCTAGGAGTCGCCAATGGAAATAAAACAGACACACACAAGAAATGCACGTATGCCAGGCATAAAGTTGTCGTGGACCAACGCACATTCATTACATCTTTAGTAAATCAAACGTGAGCGTGAAACCTGGCGTATGCAGCGTTGATACATTTGGCCCCTGGTCTGGCGGAGAGGGTTCTGGCTGCAGACCTGGTGCAGTGCAATCTGGGCTGCATCCAATGCTTTTTAACGGGCTTACCTAACCACACCCCTAACCCTACCCGTCACAGTGACGTCACTCGCTCCATTTAAGTGCATTGTGTCTGACATTGCATCGCTGAGTAATGCAGTCTCAGCTTGCATCATAAAGGCTGCATCCAAATACTATTGGCGCTTTCTATCTAAGTATATCTGAACAGGGATTTCCAACAGTAAAATCCAAATGTCAAAAATGGTGTTTATCACGTTTTGCAACCAAACTCTTCATATGTTTTTCCTACTACAGATGTCAATGGTTACATACTATCTTCCTCTGTGTGTTTATAAGGCAGAGGTGAGTAATTGATAACAGAATTAGAATTTTTGGGTGAACTATCCCTTTAATGCTTTTGGACGGCATGTTTACTCGCCTAACAATACCAAACATTGCATGTGTTTCTGTAGTTCTTACATCAGATGTGACGTCCCACATTAATATGTGTCTGAGTAATTTCCTACAGCTGAGACTTATGGGTCACATGAAGCTGCAAGTCGTAAGCCACTCTGAGGTCGCGGGTTAGATAATGTGGAAATGAGGAAATGATCAAACGTCTGCCAGCAGAAGAACAGCAACTTCCTCCTCCATGCACTAATCTGCACTTAGAGGCGAGCCATACAGTAACCATAATAAAAGCAGAGGTTATCAAAGGGTTAGTTCACCCCACAATGAACATTATTCTGTGTTATGTATGAATATTATGTAATCCATATCTAAGAATATCACTAGATGGAATTGATCATCAAGTCTTTACATTGCTGGCACACGGGCACAAGGTCATGCTCCTTTCCGCATGCAGTCTGTGACATTATTTCCACAGCAGATAAGCTCTTTAAACTCTTACTGCAAATGCAAAATGTACAAAGAATTGAAGCATCATTGTGTTATCCTGCCATTCATGTGTGCTCATTCCAAAGAACACAGAGTACACACTACACACACATTCAAAACAAAAACGTTTTTTTATTTTATTTTTCATACTACTTATTTACTCATTTCTTGAGTTTTTTTGGGATTTAACAACTTGTTTGATGTTCAATCAACTTAGGGCCAGAAGGAAGACTTTTTTTGCTATTTCTGCAGAGAATTTTGGAAACAATCTGCAAATTTCCACTGAATTATTTTGGGAGTATTGTAACTAGAACCTTAATATTCACCTTATTCTCAGCTGTCGAGCGGGCGCTGCCATTTGAATCTTTTTGTCTCGCGACTTCCGGTCACATTCACTTCCATTCATTTTTTGACGTTAACAACTGCTCGTTACGCTGCTTGATGTTGCAATTTAATATTTTCTTATTATATTATGCTACTTGGTCTGTGTAGTCATGCAAATATTTGTTTGTAGAGCAAGTAGTTTGGCCATTTTCTGCCATTTATTATTCCTTGTCATTTCTCCCATAGGCGACTGAATCGGAAGTTCTAAGACAATCGCGAAAACAGGCGCACTTCCGCATTTTAGAATAAGGTCAATATGAAATAAAAATTATATTTTTAAAACTTTTATTTATGTTTAAAATGCAAATCCAATTAGATTCATTTTATTAGATTCCTTAATATTTTTATTACAAAGCAAGTCTCTCATATAATATATCTACTAAATGACAGAAAATACTACTGTACAATTTAGGGATGCCACAGTTCTCATTATACTATTGAACCGTTCGGTACGACCTCTATGGTTCAATACGTGCTTGTGAATTGCCGTTTTCTTGGTTTTGCGTTTAATAAATTTATGTGCGTTTATATCTCCCTGAATTGACTGTGTGTGCCTGTAAGTCCATGATCTGAGATGAGGAAACTCCTCCCCACGAGTAAATATCCAATCACTATGCTCTAAAGTTAGGGGGCGCTTAACCTTCATTCCACACTTTAACATGGCGAGCGGCGGTTAAGTGAGGCTGAGGCAACAGTACAAGGAAGCGCCGGCGAAGTGAGGCAACAGTATGAGAAAACGCCGGCATTTTTCAAATCATTGGTGTGAGGACATTTCAATTTTGCCGTTTGTATAATGCCAATAAATTTTTTTTAAAAAGGTGAACAAAAAATAACTGTGTGCAAGCATTGTTTTACACGAATAACCATGACTGCACACCTGCAGAGCCATCACCCAGCAAAATCACTGTATAAAGGCAATATGGCAGAGAAGGTAATAAAGTCCTCCAAATAGCAACAATCCCTCACTGAATCTTTCAAGCAAACATACCCAACTGGTTCAGAGAGACACATAAAACAACAAAGACAGTGCAGCCGTTTATTGCTAAAGATTTGCAGCCATTTTTGGTGATTGAAGATGCGGACTTTTGTCATCTTATAAAAGCACTCGATCTGCGTTGCATACTACAGTCTCGAAATTTTTCAGCACCGAGATAATTAAGATGGTTTATTTATGTTTACTTAAGTACAAATATGTTTATTTGAAATGGCCAATTAATCTTTATTAACTTCACATGTATGTTTATTTTCAAAGTGTAGGATTTTATGTGTTCCCCAGTTTGTACATGGGCTACCCACAGCTGTGAGATTTTAGTGTTAATATTTTTTTTTTATACAATACACAAGGAAATTGTGTACTTTTCTTGGCTTTTAAGTAAAACAAAATGAGTATTGCAATAAATATTTTTTTTTCTCCTTAACCTCTTACTGTTCCTATTGCCTATAGAATAAAAAAAAAAACAAGTGTCAAGCCATGAGAACCAAACCGAACCAAAAACCGTGTTAAAAAAACGAGGTATGTATTGAACTGTGGGCTAACTGTATTGCTGCATCACTATTACAAACTGCATTGTACATAAATCAGATGAACATTTTCACATCAGTCAATAATATTACTATAATTAATTTGTAATGTGATGTAATGTGTGTATTTATATAGCGTGTTCATTGTGTATGGCCATGCACTCAAAGCGCTTCACATTCATGAGGGGGGGGGGGACAATGGTGCCAGTGCGCTCACCACACACCAGCTATAGGTGGAGTGGAGAGACAGAGCCAATTCAATGGATGGGAATGATTGGAAGGCCTTGATCGTTAGGGCCGATTGAGGGACTTTGGCCAGGACACCGCGGTCACACCTCTACTCTTTTATGAGAAGTGACATGGGATTTTTAATGACTTCCAAGAGTCAGGACCTCGGTTTAACATCTCATCCGAAAGACAAAATCTGCTGAGACGGAATTTAAAAACTGACTAAATAAACATTTACACACATTTACTCAGTTAAATAAACAGAATTAACGATGGGCTACAAATCTGGCGCGCAGATTCCGTGTGGGCCTAAGTTAACTTGGGGTGGCACAATGGCGCAGTGGGTAGCGTTGTCGCCTCACAGCAAGAAGGTCACTGGTTTGAGGCCCGGCTGGGTCAGTTAATATTTCTGTGTGGAGTTTGCATGTTCTCTCTGTGTTGGCCGTGGTGTATGAGAGTGTGTGTGAAATTGTGAGTGTATGGGTGTTTGCCCAGCACTGGATTGTTACTGGAAGGGCATCCGCTGTGTAAAACATATGCTGGATAAGTTGGCGGTTCATTCCACTGTGGCGACTTATGAAAAATAATCGATTAAGTCAAAGAAAAATGAATGAAGAAATGAACAAAAATATTTGTATTCATGACTTTTTTTGTCCTATTAATTTTTTTACAGTCTACTAAAGTGTTACCGTATATTTAAATTGGGTTGTTTTTGCATCTTTAAAGGCCACCTATTTCACACCTTTTTTAAGATTTAATATTAATATTATGGTTCTTCTGAGTGTGCCAGTTTAGGTTCAATTCAAAACACAATTCAGATTTGTTATTCTAATGTGTTTAAGAGTCATTTTGGGGGGTGTGCACACAGCTCGTTTTTTTAGGGGTGTGTTGCTTCACATGAAAATTAGTTTCAGCTTCCCACCCAACTTAACAAGGGGGCGGAGCCAAGAGCTCATCCGCTTTGTGGATCCGCATGTTAAGTGTTGACGTGTTTGTGACGTATGTAATACTGTTTCCGGGTCCAAGCCGCCATTCATTTGAGTGAAGGTATCATTTGTTTATAATCACGTTTTATTCCTGTCACACATTAAAGTTAATTTTATATAAAATCATAGTGTACACAACAATCTCTGGGCTTGCTGCATAACAAATACAAACATTTTCACAATTTATCAAAAAATTAATCACTTTCTGGCCATCGGGTATTAGGCATGGACATATATACTGCGATCGTGATTTTCGAAAGCCTTAAATCGCTTTGTAAGCGTTTATTATTACCATTTCATTAGTCTCCCCATTCAGTTAAATAGAGCGATTGGACCCGGAGGCCACTTCGTGTGACGTCACACTTAACAAGCGGATGGGAACAGACAGGCAGACAGAGAGATGCAACATGAGTGAGAGGACCAGCGTTCAGCCGTACATGTACGACCTAGACAGAGACTAAGCAGAGACTACTGTTGAGGAATCGATATTCCTAATGTGCCAGAATATGTGTAAGTATCAAAATAAGTGGCAGTTACAAAATCATTTGTTTCATTCTTGTTAAAAGTTACAAAGACCCACCTCAAAAGTAGGGCCAAACGTGCTTTTGCCATAGCAGGTCCTCGCCTCTGGGACTCTCTGCCATTAGATCTAAAAAAGGCTTCGTCGCTGCCTATTTTCAAGTCTAAATTAAAGACGCATTTATTTTCTAGGTCTTTATGAAGCATAAGTCCTTCCCTTTTGGGGGGGGTGGGGGGGGGGTGTTGGGAGTGGGGAGGGGGATTAAAACGGTCATGTTCTCTATCGTGTTTAGTGTTGGTCAACTGTGGTAGCATCTTTTAATTAGGAAAAATATAAATTTTTATTATTATAATTTTTTTTATTTTGCTCTTTTATTGATAATCTTTTTATGTTCCTTCCTATTATGCGATCATTGCTGTTTTTACTGTTTTATGCTCATATCATGTGTTTATTTTCTCTCTGTAAAGCACTTGTGGCAGTTGGAAACGTGCTATATAAATAAATAGAACTTGAACTTGAATTTGTGTCTTGGTTTAGCCGCTATGTAACGATGCATGCGTCATCCTTATAGGGATGTAATGATTTACCGGTTTCACTATTGACAGTGCTTTAATTCGTCACGGTTAATTAATCGTAAAGGCTTCTTAACACTGTTTCTACACGGAACAAAACTGCGGCAACTAAACAAAGTGATGCCAACTGTGTACTAGTTTAAAGTTCCGAGCTTACACACCGAAACTAAAAACCACAAACACTGGATTAACTTTGACTGAGGCTATAACTAAGGCAAATTCGTTAATTCCAATGAGGGACGTGCAATGGAGGGGCGAGCATGTGAGGCAACGCGTTCACACTTTCGCACCTGTTCGCACCTGACAGGGAGCTTCTGTGACTGTGGGAAATGCAAACAGCTGAAGTTTTAGGAAGGGGCAATGAAAAGTACACGTTTGCAAACCCACCTAAAGTTACAAACAATGGCGCAGATGAGAGCGATCATGTGGTGAATGTTGATCCACCAGCAGAGATCAATCGATTGTTTGAGAGAGAGTGCTGAAAGACTCTGTGGATCAGCTGTTTTTAATGGCCCGAATCTCAATACGTTGCATTCACTGCGTGTTCAGCGCAAACGGCTGCTAAATGTAAAATCTCTGTTGCTTATTCGCAGGAAGACAATAGCCCCTTTCACACAGTGATACCGGTAAATATCCGGAAAATTTCCGGAATGACTTTACCGGTATATTCAAAAAAGCGATCTTCACACAGGCGAGGACGTAACGGAATTTTTCCGAAAAAGAGCATTCACACATCCATCCCAAAATGCCGGTAAATTCTGACATCATTAACCAGAAATGACCACTAAACGGCTGCACTTGTGTTTGTAAACATTTGACTGCATTAAAAACTCTTTGGATGGATCAGTATAGTGAACAACTCCAATGAAAACATAGAGAAACACTTTCGCATGTCGAGATGTACATGATATGTGTGTGTGTGCTGGCGCTACGGGCGCTCACGGGCACACGCAGAGCTTGAAGGTAAACAAACAACGGATTATCATAAACATTTTATCGATAATTATTTACACAGTTAGCATTAAGGAGGAACATAGAAACATTATCTGACTAACATCTAGCAGCTAAAGGTGTCTGGAAAAAATATTCAAAGGCTTTTATTCTCATAAACCGCGCGCACGTGAATGCGTCTGACTGTTCTGATTGGCTAAAGCAGGTGTCTCACGTCAGCACGTTCTAGACGTGGACGCACTTATTACGGCAATCTTCCTTCTGCATTCACACAGCGCAGCATTCCGGCAAATTACCGGTAATGTTACAACTTCTCTTTCTGGAAAATAGCCGGAACGAATTTACCGGTATTTTTTAAAAAGGGCCTGTTCACACATACAACCTTTCCGGAAAATTGCCGGTAATTTTCCGGAAAGGTCTGTATGTGTGAAAGGGGCTAATGAAGGCTCTTGTGTTGAGCCCAGTGAGCCTTACATCTTAAATAGAGCTTAAAGGGTGCTTCTTTTAGTGACATCGCTTTGACTCACATGCTGAAAATGGCGGACGTGAAACAACAAACTTAGGATATGGTAATGCGCACCTGTCTATCAATATTTGTTGGTGGAGGGACTGCACTCCTACGTCAAGTTGCGGTCAATCTCAAAACCGCTCCAATTGGTCCACCAATTGATGTTGTTAAATTTAAAAAAAGGACTGGTTGTGTTTATATCACCCCATTATGGCTTTCTATACAATATACCTACACACATATCTGCCCAAACAGCTTGAAAAGTAGATTTTTCACCATAGGTGCCCTTTAAAGTTTTTGCAAATGACATTTTTATAAACCACACACAGACTAGTCATTGAAATACCATGAGTGTTAACTATCAAACTAAAGGTTAACCATCCAGCTATGTTAGCTGCGACCTGGGAATTCAGATATTGCAGCTCCCTAATAAGTACACGCCGTGATCTTGAGAGTCCCTAAAGGGAAACCCGTCAAGCCCTCGAGTCCTGAACGAGACTCTAGAGAGATTGAGCTGCAGTCATTATATTGTATATGGCAAAAACAACAAGACTTTCTAACAGTGCTGTTCTCTCTGTTCCCCTAATCCAGCTTTGAGTAACTTCTAGTACAGGCCGATCAGGATGAAAAGATGGCGACCATGCTCTTACCAGCGGGTCCTGATGGCTTGCGACCGTTCACTCGAGAGTCTCTGGCGGCCATCGAGCAGAGGATCAGCGAAGAGCGGGCCAGGAACACTAAGGATTACAAGGCGGACCCCGGGGATGTGGAGGAGCCCAAACCCCGCGCTGACCTGGAGGTCGGGAAGGTGCTGCCTCGCATCTTTGGAGAAATCCCTGCCGGACTGGTTGGAGTCCCGCTGGAGGACATCGACCCATTCTACTTCAGAAATCAGAAGGTGAGTCAGACTCCAAACAAGGTATCATAAGTTAAATTTAAGACATTTTTTAAGACCACTAGGAATCAAGTTTTAGACTTATACATGTTTTTTTTTATATCACGTAAAAAAAAAAATAATTTAATACATTTAATAATACAATAATAATTTAATAATAATAAATAAGGTCAGTATCCTCAGCTGCAGTGTTGGGCACATTCCTTTTTCAAGAGTAATCACTTATAGTTATTAGGTCCTATCACAAATAGTCACTGAGTTACATAATTATAAAATAACTAGTCACCAGGGAAAGCAACATTGCGTTACTTAAATTCTAATTTGCCAAATGATTATAATAATTAATAATAATT
Source organism: Danio rerio (assembly GCF_049306965.1). Lineage (NCBI taxonomy): Eukaryota > Metazoa > Chordata > Actinopteri > Cypriniformes > Danionidae > Danio > Danio rerio. Next base: position 55,408,856 of record NC_133177.1, on the reverse strand, counting down.
AATAATAATTCCTTACATTTATATAGCGTTTTTCTGGGCACTCTGATGCGCTTTGATAGTGGTGGATCTCCTTATCCACCACTAGAGTGCAGCATCCACCTGGATGACGCGACGACAGCCATTTTGCGCCAGACCGCACACCACACACCAGCTGATTGGTGGAGAGGAGACAGTGATGAAGCCAATATGGGGATGGTTAGGAGGCCATAATGGACAGAGGCCAGTGGGCAGATTTGGCCAGGATGCCGGGGTTAAACCTCTACTCTTTTCGAAGGACATCCTGGGATTTTTAACGACCACAGAGAGTCGGGATCTCGGTTTAACATCTCATCCGAAAGACGGCGCTCACTGAGCAGTATAGCGTCCCCATCACTATAATAGGCCATTAGGACCCACACAGACCGCCCCCTGCTGGCCTCACTAACACCACTTCTGGCAGCAACCTAGCTTTCCCATGTGATCTCCTATAAAGAGAGATATAAAATGAACTATAAAATGAAGCTAAAATATTGTACACTAATCTTTACTATTTCAATGTTGTTGTTGTGGGACAATGTAAGAGACAACCATCAAATTCAACATATCGTTGTAAACAGGGCTTGACATGAACTTTTTTGATCACCAGCCACTGTGGCACGTAGTTTTTCAACATTACTAGTTCGGCATTTTCACTAGCCACAATTCTGTTGTTGGAAAAATATATTTTATATGCATAAATATGAATTTGACATGCTAAACTTACTTGATTTAGATTTTGGGTGCTTTCACACCTGCCTTAATTAGTTCGATTAAATCGCACTAGAGTTCGTTTCCCCTTTTGGAGCGGTTCGTTTGGGCAGGTGAGAATGCAGCAATCGTACTTGAGTGCGCACCAAAAGCGGACCAAATAAGCGTACGAGACCTGCTTGAAGAGGTGGTCTCGTTATGCTTTCAGTCGAACCCTGGAGCGGTTCGTTTGTGGTGAGAATATGACCCGTACTAAAACAGGTCCAACCACAAAAAGTACAGCGCGTTTTGGACTAATTCAGCTGCCGTACGCCGATGCCCTGTGCATTATGGGATATGGAGGAAAAATATTTGTTGACCAACAGAGAGAGAGATGAAAACATTACCTGATGGATCGTTGGTAATATTTCCGCAAGATGACCATGTCGCAGTTTAGCTAAATTAATTCACGCCTCCTCCTGAAGTGATGAGCGATGCATTAAACACTGTTTTCCAGCCGCGGCCGCGCTTCATTTTCGTAATGTATAGTTTGTCTAAAGCAGGGATGCAATCAGCCAGCGCAGTCGTCCCTCCAGAGTAAAAGGTTTTGTTTATCTGCAGGAGTTCACTGGCATTTTCCCGCACGTGAATTCTGACCAATCAATAAGCAGTTTAGGAAATATGTTCAACAACATCTGGCCAATGAGAGATGTGGATTTTGTCAGATGACTGCATTTTGGTTTGTTTCAACTGGTTCGGACCAAAGCCAGCAGTGTGGTGTTAAAACGACCCAAAGACGGCAGAAGATGCAACAATGTATCATTTATTACACTTGGTCCGGACCAAATGAAGCGAACTACAGATCTGCACATCTAGATTCTTTGCTTGCAGGTTGAAATGTTTTGCTTGTGAGTTGAAAAGTTTTGAACCCATAAATGCCAGGGTTAATACTGTCTTTATTATTCAAACAAACATATGAAGTTTTTGACCAAAATTAGGTACAATGCAATTAAAAAATAAAAGAATTCAAATAATTAATTTTTTTTTTTTTTTTAATTCACACTGCAAAAAAGAAACTATTGCCATTTTATGCAGTTACCACCATATTAATTCATTGTGTGCTCATTCATTTTGCTTTCGGTTTTGTTTCATTTTTGCGGATCTAAAATCTTTGCTTTTGAGTTGAAAAGTTTTGCGAGTTGAAAACTGCAGCTCAGTGGGCGGGTTCTTCTGAAACACCTTATTCTATTGGTCATCTTGATTGAGGTCACAGGTTGGCCACGCCCATTACATTTTTGCGCAGTTGGCGAGCAGCAGGTCTTCTTTAAGGTAAGTTAACTGAAACTGTATAATAATAAAGACACAAAATTAACCCCGGCATTCATGGATTCAAAACTGTTCAACTCACAAGCAAAACATTTCAACCTGCAAGCAAAGATTCTAGATGTGCAATAAAAGACAGAAAAATTAATAAGTGTGCAATGAAAATTGTGGTAACTGCATATTAGGACAATTGTTTATTTTTTGCAATCCAAAATATTTTATTATCATTGACATAAGTTTTTAAATTAAACGTGTTTTTTATTTCAAATCTTACATTTTTTAATTACTACATACATAATTTTTCTTTAAAACTAAATATTTTTGATTGAATATTAAAGAAACAAATCTAGCTCTATACGAGAGCCAAAGAAGGCCATGTCAAATGTCAAATTACTGAGCCTACATATAGGAGTCTGAGGAAAAACGAACTTAACTTTAGAAGACAATATGAGATGGCATTAAGTGTTTTTTTTTTACATCTAAACTCTTCATTTTTACAGTTCAGTAAAAAGAGAGTAAAGTTGATGAAGTTAGTAACCTCTTATATATTCTCAATCTTCAGACCTCAAACTACATAAACATATATATTTTGTTTCTCCAAAATTGGTGTTTTAGAAAAAAAAATACTGCCTATTTGTCAACTACTCGAATGCATCTTAATGACAGCAGAAAGTGCAGTAAATGAACTCTAATAGACATCAGGTTCATGTTTTAGAAGGTAATTGCAGCAGTGCTTCAATACACAGATGCATTTATGTGAGTGCAGGTAATGATTTTTGTCATGGGTGGCGATGAGTGATGTGCATCTGCATTTTGTTGAAAACATTTTCCATCTTTTTATAAATCATCAACCTTGATTTGACCTGGACGGACACATTTGCATACTGTACTACAAGCTTAGAGGTCACAATATACACCACATAAAATGAGGAGGGCCACAAATTATAATTTACATTATAAGACTTTATTTAATTTATGGAGTTTTACTGACTTTAAAAGCTGTCGATTACCAAGTCTGGTGGGGCCTGTTTCTATTTAAAAATTAATACTGAACATTATTCATTTATTTTCTTTTCGGCTTAGTCCCTTTATTAATCTGGGGTCACCACAGCGGAATAAACCGCCAACTTGTCCAGCACGTTTTACGTTGCGGATGCCCTTCCAGCCGCAACCCAAAATGATACATTATGTCTTGTTTTTATAGTTTCACTCTAGGTCTAAACAACAATATTGCCAGAGATGCATAAAGTACTAGAGACCCAGACTTCAGTAAAAGTACAAGTACTCTATGAAAAAGTGACTCGAGTAGAAGTTGAAGTGCTCTTTAAGCACCATACTTAAAGGGCCATGAAACCCCCTCGTTTCAGCAGGGTGTTTTCACACCTCTACTTTGGAAAAAGTCAGAAAAGTGGGCGTGTCCAGCTCTGTTTAGGGGGGAGTGTCGGAGGAAGAAAAGAGGCTTGGTATGGGAGTGTCTATTTAGGCGCGCACAGCGGACAATGTGACTGTGTTTACATGGACATCTGTAGTCGAATTATTTGCCAAATTATTAAATGGTGGACTTTAACTGCAGTTTGTCTCTTTCATTCAGGGAATTCATTCATGTCCCTCGCGACAAACGTGATATTTGATTCGAGGCGCTGCTCTAAGCGTGTATTTTTTATGCAATGTTTGATACCGCACGGCGAATGAGAGAAAAAAAAACTCAGCATTTCCCGGAAACTTAGATGCACATGGCAGGTAGTGTCAGAAAGCCGCGTGTGTTATTCCGGTCACAAAATCCAACACGAGGTTATAGTTTGGTTGTAACTGTTAGTGCTAACTATTGCACTCGGTGCAATAGTTTGTTTGATACGAATAAAATACGAACTGAATAAACAAAGAGCACTGGTCACTCACTTACCAAATAGAGACAGGACAATCACCAGCAACTAGAGCCGCGTCTTTATTTAGAGGAGACTACAATCTGGATCTCAGCGTTTGCAGATGAGAACAGCTCTCAGGTAAACAATAATCCTCCTTAGACACGTAAGTTATTGTTGTCGAGCGTCGCGTACACTGTTAATCCACGCGTGAGTTTGAGCTCTCACAGAGAGAAAATGAAAACGAAACTTAACTGCAGCAAACTATAAAAGCAACACTTCATGCTTGTTTTGCCAACACAACGTGTCGTCTTTGCCGTCTACACTGTGACAGTAATGAATATTAATGAAGTTGCACAATAGAGCGCGCTGATTGGTTTGAACCAAGCCTTACTCATGCATTAATGCATCACACTCTAAGACGTAATAAGACACACTCTGGCACAGATGTCCAGTCTGCACGCTGGAATACACGCTATTATGTCATGACCGTGACGCAGCTTCAAAAATCCGTTTCAAACAGGAAGTACGAATTTGCTTGAAATAACGCAAAAACAACCAATTTACACTTTTTAATCTATAATTGTAACAAGTAGATGTGTAAATCTACACTGGTTTCACAGTTTGGTTCAGTTACGATTATCCTGCCATTGATTCGGTTCAATTCTATATATTGGTGCACTGACGATGCTTTCCATACATAATTTGATTTATTCTTTAAAACACAACAAAACAATTTTTTTAACTATATTGTTCAATTGTAATGATTAAAAATAAATAAATAAACAAAAAAAAAATACATACACACACACATATATATATATATATATATATATATATATATATATATATATATATATATATATATATATATATATATATATAAAATCTTTTTGTTTTTGTCGATTAATTTTGTGGCTAAAAGGTATCGGTTCAGGCACCGTTTTGGCATGGGTACCGTTTTAAAGGTATCGATTTAGCACCAGTATCGGAAAAAACCCAAACGAAACGATACCCAACCCTAATATATATATATATATATATATATATATATATATATATATATATATATATATATATATATATATAGCTCCAAGCTTGGCCAACACACCTGAGCCAAATAATTCGGACCTGAACAGCACTTGATAATTTCACGCAGGTGTGTTTGAGTCTGCTGGAACATAGATCGCCTGGAACAGAATAGCTCTACCTTGATTTAGATACACAAAAATCTACACACACAAATATATTTTGTAAATATGAACTTTCATTTCAGATGCGATCAATTGCAATTAATTGTTTTACAGCAGTAATTGAAATACAAAATTTGAACAATGTCTCTATGTGTGATGGTATAACTATAATATAAGCGTATTAAATGGTCTGTTTAATATAAACCATTTTAAATCCATTATAAGGAATTATTGCACAGCTAAGCTGTAATGGCCACTCCACTTTGTTTGAATGAAACATTAGCCCGTATCCTTATCTCTTCTACTTCTAAGTTCATTTAAATACACTAATACCGGCCTATTTGGCTTCGTATACATTGTGCTATTACTGTGTAATAAAACAATGTACATTTAAGTTCAGAACGTTTCATTTACCTATCAACTGTCTTTTTTTGTCATGGATTATTAGACCATTACTGCTTTAAAGAATCCACTGCATTCATTTGATCAAATATAAATCTAAACAGCAATGTAATAAAATAATAGTACAATTTAAAATGATGCAAAGTTGTAGTTTCGGTAACACTTTATAACACGTTTGCATTAGCTAGTTATTATTAACATGAACAAACAATGAACAATACATTTATTACACCATTTGTTCATGTTAGTTAAGGTTAGGCATAGATATATACACTAGATATCGCATAGGGACCCTGAGCATGCGTCAATAGCGCCGCCACATTGGTACAGTGCTCCCAGGACGAATGTCATTCAACCGCACTAGTCAAGACAGTGTTATTACGTGAAGATGCGGGACTTTAGCGCTGTGTACTTGTGTAGTAACGAGCAAATAAGGAAAACGAAGCACAAAGGCAGAACATTTCATAGGTAATATTAAGTTTTTTTCTGTTTATGTTTGTTCTGAACTTTTGTGCTGATCAGGTAACGTTATTGATGATAATACAGTCACTTACTGCATTCACCATACGGCAAAGCAGCTCCAACTCGCACTAAACACTCGGCTTATGCTGATTTTGTTGAATAAAATCAGCAAACAATGCAAAAGAAATATGACAACGAGATGCTGCGCTGCCAGAAACTTGTATTATTGTCGGCTAACGTTAGTGAAAGAGTCGTTCGGGGAATTCATTCACAAACGATTCGCTCTCTCCTTCAGTATGAGAAGTGAAAGCAGGAAAGGAGGTGTGTTTCAGGACACGGATTAGATTAAATTTAACAGGGAGGGTGAATAGTACATTTCTGTACACACAAACACAAGCTTTTTGTCAGGAATGGCCGCGCGGTCACTGATCCATCAATGTAGAAAAGTGATGTAAAATTATAATTTTCGTAATTAGGAAAAAAAAATTACATACTAACATCCAGGAAAACTCCCGATCATAGATATATGTGTATATGTGTATATCTCTGGCTTTGGATGGCCACAATCCTCCACTGTATCCCGCATTCATTTCAAAGGAGCGCTACCCTGTAGCAAGATGGCGGTGCTATTGACGCATTCCGTCCACTAGACAACTATAAGCCAGGCGACATCTAATGTATATATCTATGAAGGTTAGGTAATGAAAATACAGTCGTTCGTTGTTAGTTCATTAACTCACATGCTTTAACTAATGTTAACAAGGATTAATTTGTATGTTAATAATGCATTAGTAAATATTCATCCATGATTGATAAATGCTGTATACATGTATTGTTCATTATTAGTCATGTTAGTAAATACATTAACTAATGAAACCTTATTGCAAAGTGTAAACATATTATCAGTATCTTCAGAAATCATTGTAATATGCAGATTTGTTGCTAAAGATTATTGTAATTAGGATGTTTTGTTTGGAAACTGCTGTCTTTATATGCAGAACAATGACATTTCCTTTGCCCAGACTGACTGTTTCTCTTCTCTTCTCTCTCTCTTTTTTTTACAGACCTTTATAGTACTAAACAAGGGAAAAGCCATCTTCCGCTTCAGTGCCACATCTGCACTCTACATATTCAGTCCCTTTCACTGCATTAGAAGAATCTCCATCCGAATCCTTGTCCATTCATATCCTTCCACAGCCTGAGAAGATTCAGAAGTCTTCTCTATGTGTGCAATGTTTACTTGCTTGGAGAATTACAGAGAGATTTGCTGTGTTTACAGCCGTGCTTGTGATTTACGTTTAATAACTTTCAACCCCCTAAGCTTCTCTAGAAACACAGCTGCACTGATTTCTTTTTTTAATACGTGAGACATTTTATAATCATATAAATCTGTTTTGCAAAAGCACCCTTCTGAAAGGTATTTATGGAGGAGCCAGGCAGGCTATTTTTGACCTTATAGTACACATGAAATCAAAACTAACCCTTTTAATTTTGTTAGCTTACATTGCTTGCTTTGTATGATTCATCTGTGCATGTAATTAAGCAAAGAGAAATAGTTTGCTCTTGTAATTGAAATCTGAAAGTGCTCTTCATGTTTGTTTCTCTGTTAAACTCTCAAATTACGTGTGTCTGAGGTATTGGGCGGGGCTAACATGCTTAACCACGCCCCTCCAACTGTCAAGTTTGACATCGCTATGACAACAAACAGAAATGGTGAGGAGGAGGTGTCTGTTAGGTTGTAACAAAGAGCTTAGAATGACCAAGGGGCGACACTCAATAGAACGTTCCATTGCAACAGCAGCGCCCAGCAACAGCCTCGTGATTCCGGCATTTTAGAGTGAAAGCGATCGGCTGTCCATTGGATCTTATTGCTGTTGCGATGGCGAGCAGCTGCTTTGTTATTTATTTATTTATTTAAAAAGTGCATTAAAGCTGAGATACAACCTGAAAGACGACAATACAACACTTACTATAACAGTTATCAGCCCTTTTAATAGTTTATTTTACAGACTTATAATATGCTGTTGTTCTATTGGAGTTTTCATTCCAAAATGGCCATCGCACGGTCCAGTGGCGGTTTCCCAAATTGCACTAGTGTCGTCTCTTGGTGATTCTATGCTCTTTAGTTGTAATAACACTTGCGAAAACCATTTCCCAAATTTTTGCCTACTTTACTAGAAGCAATCAGCTCGCAGTAGAAAAAGACACGCCCAATGTTTTGTCATTCAATATTCCATTTTTTGGAATGGTTGCAGCTTCCGGTTCATGTGGACTCATAATTTAAATCTGCATTTTTTTAACTAAACAAAATACAAAACAAAACACAAAAATAAAAAATAAAACAAACCAAAAAACAAAAACTAAACACAACAAAAAAGAATTTGAAAACAAATAAAAAAACTAAACAAGACTTAACAAAATACAAAACAAAATAAAACAGAAAAAAAACTAAACACAACAAAAAACAAAACAGAAAACAAAACAAGAAACGAAACATGACTAAACAAAATACAAAACAAAACACAACAAAAGACAAATCACAAAACAAAACACAAAATAAACTAACCAAAAACCCAAAGCAAAAAACTAAACAAAAAACAAAACTAAACAAAAAATAAAACTAAACAAAAAACTAAACGAAAAACAAATAAAAACAAAAAACAAAACTAAACAAAAACTAAACAAAAAAACTAAACAAAACAAAAAACTAAACAAAACAAAAAATAAAACTAAACTGAACTAAAGAAAAAACTAAACAAAACAACAAACTAAACAAAAAACTAAACAAAAAATAAAACAAAACAAAAAACAAAACAAAACAAAAAAACTGAACTAAACAAAAAACAAAGCAAAACTAAACAAAAAACTAAACAAAAACAAAAAAAACTGAACTAAACAAAAAACAAAAC